>NC_141536.1:144619720-144771109 GCF_021556685.1 Rattus norvegicus
GGTTAAGAGCACTGACTGCTCTTACAGAGGTCCTGAGTTCAATTCCCAGCAACTACATGGTGGCTCACAACCATCTGTAAAGAGATCCGATGCCCTCTTCTGATGTATCTGAAGACAGCGACAGTGTACTTATATATAATAAATGAATAAATCTTTTTTTTTTTTTGGTTCTTTTTTTCAGAGCTGGGGACCGAACCCAGGGCCTTGCGCTTCCTAGGTAAGCGCTCTACCACTGAGCTAAATCCCCAACCCCAAATGAATAAATCTTTAAAAAAAATTTTTTTTGTTGGGCATAGTGGTGGACATCATTAATCCCAGCACTCAAGAGACAGAGGCTGGTTGATCTCTGTGAAGGGAGAATAGCCTGGTCTACAAGGCAAGTTCCAGGAGAGCCAGGGCTACACAGAGAAACCCTGTCTCAAACAAACAAACAGGCAAGGACGGAACTAGGAAGATGGCTCCGTGATTAAGGGCACTGGCTGCATTGCAGTTCCCAGCACCCATGTGGTGGCTCACAACCATTGTTAACTTCCAGTTCCAAGGGATCTGACAGCCTCTTCTGGCCTCTGCAAGCACTAGACATGCATGTACTGCCTTTCTGTGTGTGTGCATACACAAACACACGCATAAACACACACACACACATGAACAGGCTAAACATCCATATACATAAAATAATTTTTTTATCGGAGCTGGGGACCAAACCCAGGGCCTTGCACTTGCTAGGTAAGCACTCTACCACTGAGCTAAATCCCCAACCCCAAAATAATTATTTTTTAATGATAAGTTTTGTTTTTAAAAACTAATTGGTTTTTTTTTTATTGGTTTTTTGATCTATGGAAAAAATGGCTAGTGGCCAATGGCTCAGCACAGGGTGGGACACTGGAGTTGTGAGGAGAGAGAAGGGACACAGTAGTATAGTAGTGAAGGAGATAAAGTCAACCAGCGGGTACATGGCCTCTGGCCACTTCCCCAACTGGACCTAGGGTGGCAGGGGAAGATTTAGGAGTACCCAGTTACTGAGTTAGCCAAGGTATTTTAAGAATAACTGCTCTGTGTGTGTGTGTGTGTGTGTGTGTGTGTGTGTGTGTGTGTGTGTGTTTTCTATTCCTGGATGTGAGATAGCTTCTAGGCAGGTACACGCTTGTAATCAGCCAGGAACATGAAGTGGTATAAACAAAACTACAAATAATATGGATTTTAGGGATCAAACTCAAGTTATTATGCTAAGGTATCACAGAGGCATCCCATTGACAAAGAAATGCATTTCTAAAAATGTACTCATCGAAATCTCCCTACGTATGTTACATAGTGTTATTTAGCCTATACCAGCACTGTCTCATTTCATTTACCCAATGATCTTACACAGCATGAACTATTTTACTTTCCACCCGGTAGATGAGGCGTTTAAGGCTTAGAGACATGAGAGGATTTGTCAGAGGTACTTTACCTAGGGAATATGGGAACTAATTAAACACCTACAGTCAAACCCCAGAGCTCCTATCTGAGTTTCTTCTAGAAAAACAGCTATTTCCATTTCTAAGAAAGAAATGCCTCCCACAGACCACTGGATGGAACTTCTCAGAGCCCTTTGTGCTAACCTGGCGAGCACGTTCCATGGCTGCCTCGCTCTCCCAGCCATACGCATGAGTCCGAGAATGTGGGTTCCCATAGTAGTTGACAAGGTATGGGAGCATGGCATCAAGCACCCTGGGGTCCTGAACATAAGAAAACAGATCAGTGTCCTTGAGTCCAAAGTCAATTCATAACCTGCTCCAATCACCAATACATGGCCACTTTGCTTAGTGTATTTCCAGCCTTTCAGATGCTGTCTGCTTTCTTCCACCTCCTCAAACGCTAATCAGATAGCAACCTGAAATATGTCTACATCAAAACCACCTCTAATCACAATGTTCTACCATTCTGGCAAGTAGTTTGTAAGTACTGTCTTTGATTTCTCCATTATTTATTGAAAGATAAGGTCTTACGTAGTTGAATCTGGTCTCATCAGATTTATAAGCCTGCTAGATGTGGTGGTACACACTTTTAATCACAGCATTTGGAGGGCGGGCAGGGGCAGGCAGAGCTCAGAGTTGGAGGCCCGGTCTACAGAGGTTGTTCCAGGACAAACAGGGCGACAGGTGTTGAGACTGGGTCTCAAAACACCCCCCACTGTGCCCAAAAAATAAACCAATCAAATAATCCCCCTGCCAGCAAGACTCTCTTGTCCTTTTCTTAGTTTTTAGAGTTCTCTATTTTAAGATACCCTCAAACTTACTATTAATGATGATCTTAAACTTCTGATCCAATCCTCCTGCCTCTACCTCCCTAATTCTTTAGAGTCATGTGGGATTAGAGTTATACGGCGCCATGCCTGGCTTTATGCAGTGCTAGGGGATCCAACCAAAGACTTTGTGAATGCTGGGCCAGGGCTCGGCAGTCTGTATTTGTATTCCTCACAGTCTTCTTCTTATACCCATTTTTTTTTAAAGATTTATTTATTTATTATATATAAGTACACTGTAGCTGTCTTCAGATACACCAGAAGAGGGCATCGGATCTCTTTACAGATGGTTGTGAGCCACCATGTGGTTGCTGGGAATTGAACTCAGGACCTCTGGAAGAGCAGTTGGGTGCTCTTAACCGCTGAGCCATCTCTCCAGCCCTCTTATACCCATTTTTACAGGTGTTTCCATTGCTGCCACAAAAAAACATGTACAGAGAGTTGTGACTTTGCAGTGTGGAAACACTGTGAGCTGACATGTGGGTGCTGGGAATTGAACCTGGGTCCTTTGGATGAACAGTCAGTGTTCTTAACCACTAAGCCATCTCTCCAGGCCCAGGTTTCTGGTTTTTTTTTTAAAATGGGTCTTGGATTGAAGAGATATAGCTCAGAGGTTAAGAGCAGTAACTGTTCTTCAGGAGGACGGAGCTTCCATTTCTAGCACTCACAAAGCAGCTCAGAAGAGGCTACTTAACTCCAGCTTCTGGCTCCCCAGGCAATGCACTAATGTTGTGCAGAGACAAACATTCAAAAACAAACACTTGGCAGATAAAAGTAAATGAATAGGGTTGGGGATTTAGCTCAGCGGTAGAGCGCTTGCCTAGCAGGCGCAAGGCCCTGGGTTCGATCCCCAGCTCCGGAAAAAAAAAAAAGTAAATGAATAAATAAAAAGGGTCTAGTATCCCTAGAAGGCCTTAAGCTGATGAAGTAGCCAAGGATGACCTTAAGATTCCTATCTTCCTGCCTCCAAGAAGTATTGGAATTACAGGAGTTCAGTTTTGTGTGGCGCTGTGAATTGAGCTCAAGGCTTCCTACATGCCAGGCAAGTTCTCTATCAATTGAGCCACATATCCAGCCCCAATAACTATTATTATTGAATGTTTATCAAATGCAGGACTTCTATTTCTTCCCGCTCATTTAACACTTTACCAAATTCACGAAGTTACTACATGGTAGTCCTGGTAATTCCACATTCCATGTTTGTTTGTTTTTGGCTTGCTTGCTTATTTATTTATTTATCATAAGTACACTGTAGCTGTCTTCAGACACACCAGAAGAGGGCATCAGATCTCATTACAGATGGTTGTGAACCACTCTGTGGTTGCTGGGAATTCCAGGACATCTGGAAGGGCAGTCCATGTTCTTAATCACTGAGCCATCTCTCCAGCCCTTGGCATTTTATTTTCTTTAATCACAGGTTTGAGGGAACTGGAGAGATGATTCAGCAGTTAAAGAGCACTGACTGCTCTTCCAGAGGTCCTGAGTTCAATCCCCAGCAACCACATGGTGGCTCACAACCCTCTGTGACAGAATCCAATGTCTTCCTCTACTGTGTTGGAAGACAGCTATACACATACATAAAATTAAAACCAAACCAAAGCAAAAAAACAACAACAACAAAGATTTGAAACTCCCTATATAGCGCAGGACGGTGTTAAGCTCACTCAAACTCTCCATGCCACAATGTCCAGTTCCTGAACGTTTACTATTAATTATAATGCCTGCCCTGGAAGGATCTAACAAGGTCAGTAGCTAAAACGCAGTACAGCCTTTTCTATTAAACTATCATCTAAGCCTCCTGACTCCTGGCAGCTCCTTTTTCTAGCACATATAAAGGTTCTCAAGTCTACAGAAATTTCGTCTTTCGGTGAAATTTGACCTTCTAACCTTTCCTCCCTACAAAGGACCCTTGTTAATCCTTACCAGAGGAGTTGTAGCCTGCACGTCCATATAGAGAGGTCGCAGCACTGCCTCTGCCTCGGAGGGAACAGCCGAATGGGGGGCATGATCTACAACTGACAACAGAGTGCAGTAGCAAAGTGAGAAACCGTGGACGAAGGGCACGCAAGACAACAGATGGTCAAAGCTTCTTAGAGGTGAATTTAAGGAAGGCCAATGTCCAGTGTCAAAGTAAACAACAACACACATTAAAAGACATCGAGTTAATTAATAGACACAGGGTTCTCGGAAGGGGCGCTGGCAGCAGTAGGGAGCAATGTTCAAACTATATAGCACAGAGTGGGATGAGCTGTAAAAAGCAAAACCGTTTAGAAGAAAAGTGAAAAGCGCAATGGTTAGCGGCTGAAAGAGGCTCGACTAGTATCTTTTAAGACTTGGCCAGGAGAGGTCTGAAGGATGAGACTCCGGCTCAAGGGATGTGCGGGGCAGGATGTAAGGGCCATTCTGAAAAACTATGAGACCAGGCGACGGGAAGGTTTGGGTGATGGAACACGGCGGGTAGGCTCCGCAACAATGCAGAGCTTAGCAGCACCGACCCAAAAGGTTCACTCCTCCAGAAAAAGTAGGAGCAAAAAAAAAAAAGGAAAGGGAACGTACCGCGCAGGCGCAGTCCCCGGGTGGGCACCGAGGACCTTCGCAGGGCCACAGAGGTAGCCGCCAACGACGCTCGCCTCCAAGCGGCTCGCAGCAGCATGTTCCCAGCAACAGAGCCCACCATCTGCGTCGCTTGCAAGTCTTCAGCCCATGCTCCCGGAAGTAATTGCGCCGCGCTCCGGAAACGATACGGCGGGCCGCGAGCGCCCTCCGCCTAGCTTTCGGTGTGAGACGTCGAGCTGAGCGACCGCGGCAGAGAACGAGGTGAGGTGGGGCCCTTTGGTGCCCTGCGTCGCGCGTGCGGTGTCCTCTGTCGCGAGGAGGGTGGTGGAGGGGTGCTGCGGGTGGCTTCTGTCCCGGAATCTACGGAACCCTGCTGTGCGTCCCTGGCCGACGCCACGGCTGGCGGCTAGGCCCTCACTATCCGAGCCCTCTCACCCTAGATGCCGGTGGCTGTGGGTCCCTACGGGCAGTCCCAGCCCAGCTGCTTCGACCGCGTGAAGATGGGCTTTGTCATGGGTTGCGCCGTGGGTATGGCGGCCGGGGCCCTGTTCGGCACCTTCTCCTGTCTCAGGTGAGCCGCGCGGACGTAACTTCCTGGCTTCCTAGGACTCCGGAGCCCACTTAGAATAGGTTGAAAGCACAGTATTTAATGTCAAAATGGCTTTCTGACTCTTTTGTAGTTCAGGGTCATTAGGCAAGTTAGAGGCTGAATTTACTTAACTGACCACTTGTACTTTTGTAAGAATCAATCATATTAGTATGTTTTACATGTTATATGACACATCGTAATTACTTAGCGAAGGGTTATTATTGTTGCCTGACATTTTAACTCCCAACTACATACAGTGAAGCAAACTTGATGAAGCGTTTTGTTATACTGAGAATTAGGTGTCGTCAAATGTTCTAAAGTGCTATTGTAATGGTCATCGCCACATCTGGATACCGAACTTATAAATTACTATTTATCTAGCACGAACTAAATTGTAGTGCTAAGTACTGTAGTTAACCGCCGAGCAGTAGTGATGAGCACCTTAAATTCAGCACTCTGGTCGGAGAGGCAGAGCCTGGTATAGAAAGTGAGTTTCAAGACAGCCAGAGATATTAATTAGACAGAAAAACCCTGTATCCAAAAAAAAAAAAAAAAAAAAAATTGAAAAAAATTGAAAAATGTAGTTACTGAGTTTGTAAAAGTAATGATGTCCCTTTTATACTTTGTGCAGTTTATAAATTGCAGAGATTGACTTTTAATCTAACCTAGATTAAACAAAAGAAAACCAAACCCTAAGCAATCATCTAGAAGAAAAATGGCTACTGGATAATGTATAGCATAGAGGCAAAAACATGACTGCTTTTCCTACCCATGGATTTCATCCTTAATCTCTGTAGTCTACAATCTACAATGCAGCATTCAGTACACGTCCTAGAGACCCTGGATAAGTTCCTTGTCATCGCTTTCCTACGTGGGGAAACATTTTAAGAATGACAAATGAAACAAGATTGTCAAGTTGTTACTGCTTAAAGGGGGTACTTCAAATCTGTATTCCTGTATTTGAATTCCCAAATGGCCCCTTCTTGCTTTCCTCTTCAGGATCGGAATGCGGGGTCGGGAGCTGATGGGCGGCATTGGGAAAACCATGATGCAGAGTGGCGGTACCTTTGGCACTTTCATGGCCATCGGAATGGGCATACGATGCTAATTAGGGCACGGATGCCCTGCTACACCCAAACTTCCTCATCCATTTCGAACCTTGTACAATAAAGTTTTTTTCTTCTTGTTATCAGTCTAATTTGACTTCAAAGACCTAGTGTATTTCCTAGACCTAGAGGTTTTGTAGTCCCAATATCCACCTCAATAGTGACCCAACATTCCTATGATCAATGCACTCTTAAGTCCTCTGCAGACACATGGTGCACGTAACTCTACATCTCAGACCCCTAATACACGGAAGCATACAACTCATACTTAAATCTCTACCCAGGCTTGGACATTTGTCCAAGCACTCTGAAGATGGAGAAACATTGTTAAATCTGTTCAAAAAATCCTGGTTCGGCATAACAATCATAAAAATTAGTTGCTTTGGTCTCTAACAGTAGAAAATTGTGTATGAGATTGTCTAGTTCAGAGACATCTCAGATAAACTCATCAGTCTCAACACTGAACATTTTAATTATGTAGGTTGCTAACAAAATTCTGACAGGATAACCTGATTGGTCTTGGTTAGTTTTCCTGATTACTCTTTAACATGTTCTGAAATTTATTTGCCCATAATTAGCCAATAAATAATAGCTTTCCTGAACTTGGTATTGAAGAAACAACTTTTTTCCTTGATCTCACTTAGGAGACAAAATGTGTTGTTTGGCAAACTTTAGATACCCAATTAAGCCAAACTTAAGTTTCCTTGTTCCTATACATCCTTCTATGGTTGACTCAACTGATCTGCTGGAAAAGGTTAGGTAGCTATTAGAATGTATATTATGCTAATTGGTTGAGAAAAAGGCAGGGGCAGTCCCTGGCTTCAATTCCTATGACCTACTTTTTGTTTCACAACCATCCTTACACCTACTTCTAGAGGGCTGTAGAACAACCAAAGATAAAGCATTAAAATGATTTTTTAAAGCATAGGATAAGTCAGCAGCAGCAGGAGCTCTGAGTTTGAGGACATCCTGGTCTGTAACAAGCTTTAGAAAGGTCAAGACTAGGGCCGGAGAGATGGCTCAGCGGTTAAGAGCACCCGACTGCTCTTCCAGAGGGCCTGAGTTCAATTCCCAGCAACCACATGGTGGCTCACAACCATCTGTAATGGGATCTGATGCCCTCTTCTGGTGTGTCTGAAGACAGCTATAGTGTACTTACATATAATAAATGAATAAATCTTAAAAAAAAAAAAAAAAAGAAAGGTCAAGACTAAAGGGAGGCCCAGTGTCAAAAAAAAAAAAAGGGTAACAAGACTATTCCAACATTTGGTGGAGTGGAGTAAATGAGGGGCGGGAGTAGTTTGTGGTGATGTTTTCAGCCAATCATGGATGGTAGTGCTAAGACACAGATCAAAGGTCACACAAAAGCCAGTGTGGGAAACAGCTCAGGGCTGCCCAGAAACATGAGATGTTTTTTGATCAGGCAGAAGTCAATTCTTTTGTAAAACATTTCTTCCTTACAACTTAAATAGCAAGAACTACTGTGCTAAAGAATGACAAACATGTTTTATTCAATGGAAGACAAGCCTGATAGCAGTGGTAGACAACAAACACTGGATGGGACTTTGGCATAAAAAATATTCCCTACTACAAAAGAAAAAATGAAGTAACCTTATTCTATGTATGGCACATATACCTACCCTTTCCTAGCACCCCACATACTTTGGTAATAAATTTGATTTACATAGTGCTAAGACACTAATTTGAAAATTAGAAGAAACAAAAAAGGGATATCATGATAGCCTATGCTTAAGATTGTAACATGTAAACATTTGAAAAACGAAAATCTTCTTGCGGCCTTTTTCAGAGAATTTTATTTGAGTGGTTCTTACAAAGATTGTTGCAATATGAAAGTCATTTGTTTGATAGAAATATCAAGCTGTCTTGTCAAACACACTGAAGTAACCCAAAAATATATTTCAGAGCTCACAGAGCTTAAAAAGAGCAAAGATTATATGCAACCAGACAAAACCTATTTCCACATTTCCTATCTCTTGCCCAAGACTGTTTTACTCAATCTGTTACATCAACCACCTTGAGGAAATGCAGGGATCATTTTGTTTGGAATCTTAAGACACACTAAAACACATAGTATTTACAAAGAAACTTTTACAGATACAGTAATTGAAAAATTTACCATCAAGAAATATTTTGAAATCCCCCACTTTCCAAATGGTCAAGGTCAAATGCTAAGCAGCCATTTAGCAACTTAGACTTTTCACACTCCAAAAGTGTATTCTGGAAACCTTTGCTGAACCATGAGCCGAATACATGAATGTGAAATGTAACTGCTGTGTAAAAAGTTAAGTTTCTGAAACATTAAAACATTACCTGTCTGCCTTTGTACAGAAAGCACATTTGTTCCCCTAGAGCTATTCTATAGATCCTTAATGTAATTTTCTACATGGACATTTAAAACAGCAGAACAAGAGAACAGTTTTGCATAAAGTAGGATTTGCTAGTTAGGGAGAATGAGCACACTGCATTCCTGTTAACATTTTTATTTTTCCAGATAACAGGAGTTGTATACAAATGACAGTAGACCCTTGCCTCTTTATTTTTTATCTAAATAAAAGATAACTCAAGATGAATTCTCAAGAGAAAAAAAAGCTATATACATCAGGGACTGCATCTCCTTCATCGTCTACTTGGAACCAGTAGTTGTGTTGCTGTCATGGAATCAGGAAAGAGGTTGTGGTATGTTGGAAGAGGTACATACGCTGCTGTTATCATTTTACCTGTTGAGAGAAAAAAGTTTGTTAAGCTGTGTTTACTCAATGTTAATAATCACTTAGTGTTTCAACATAAAGTCTTCACAGCCGTTACTCACCAGCAAACCACCTGCCATGCAACGCATTGACAGCAGCAATAGCCGCAGCAATCGATGGGCACTTCACATACACATTGCCCTAAAAGGATCAAGAGAAAAAATTATTAAAACAACCACTCAACACATGCTCTCAACAGTACAACCAACATGGTGACAGAAACATAGTCCTTTCTAGTTTGTTCTAATAGCTTATGTGGTCATTACCTCAAATGTTTTTGAAAACTAAAGTATTTTTATTTCTCATTGATCTTATTGCCCTATTACCACCCTCCCTTATTTCTATATAAAGAGTAAAGAAGCTGTGTAAAGAGTTCCGGGGTACATGATGCAAATTAACTGATCAATTAACACTTCTCTCATGAAATTTTCTTTATTTTGAACTTGCCTGTTTTTT
Organism: Rattus norvegicus; assembly: GCF_021556685.1. NCBI lineage: Eukaryota > Metazoa > Chordata > Mammalia > Rodentia > Muridae > Rattus > Rattus norvegicus. The sequence goes on from NC_141536.1 coordinate 144,629,480, forward strand.
GGAGTGTGCATTTAGCTAGCACACTGAAGTTCCTTTCAGGAAATAACCACTAAACAAGCACAGTGGTACAGGACTATAATAAATCCCAGAACATGGGGAGAGGAGTCAGAAAAGAGCTAACTTCAATAAAGGGCCACACAAATCAATGCATTTAAAAAAAAAAACTAGTATGGTAACTCATGCCTAGCACATGGGAGGCATACATAAAGGTCAATTTCTGATTTGAGGCTCGCTTGGTGTACAGAGTTCCGGGTCAGGCAGGAATACACAGAGAAACCCTGTCTCAAAAGATAAGCCAAAACCAACCCAAACAACAAAAGGAAACCTAAGCAGTGATCATCCTTTCCCTAAATGTCTGAAAAGATAGAGAATAGCATACACTTCCATCTCTGCACGTGGGAAAGCACAGGCAGGCAGACCTGTAGGACAGGTCAGCATCATATTTATTACACAAATAAACCCTGTCTAGAAAAAAAAGAAAAAGGAAATACCTGAGCTGAATTTTTGTCAACATAAATATGAATGACTCCACCATGTTTATTACATTCTTCAATGACATCATCTTTAATCTCTGTATCCCATCCAACTTCTTCTTCTCTGTGAGAAAGTAACAAAAACATTGAAATTATATTCAAGTAATGACTTAAGTACATTGTGGGTGTATGGGGATATATGTGGATCATCTAATATGGAGTCCACTTAGCTTCCACATGTGAACTAGGGATCCAATTCTAGTATTCAGACTTTGCAACAAACACCTTTATTTAGAGTGAACCATATAATCTTGTGAAACACAGCAATTCAACTGGACTGGCTAAGCAATGAGCATGCTCCATGTATTTGTATTTAAACCAATGGCCCAAGTTGTCATTCATGCAAATGTGATAGAGCCTGACAAGCTCAACTATCAACCAAGACCTAAACATGTTCAAATTTAAGATGTTATTATAATATATAAAAAAGATATACAGGAGGCTCGGTTAAAGTTACCAATTTTCACTACCAAGTTCACTGTAAACATTGTGGAGTTGACTCAGCAGTTAAGAGAAGTTGTGGCTCTGGCAGAGGATTTAGGTCTTAGTTAACAACAACAACAGGGTTACTAGAAACCGAAACTCTGATCCTATAAAAATGTGACACTTCTGTACCTTCAGATACAGGTAAACATGTGGAATACATACGTGCAGGCAAACACAGAAACAAAACACCAAAGTGAATGGCGGAAAAAGGAAAACCAAATGTTGAATTTTGGAATTCATACACTTGGCATACACATAGAAAATTTAATTACTAACATAACACATGAATAAAAAGAAGATAAACTAAAAGCAGGCAAAGGTATCATAGGCTAAAAGCTTATATGGACTATAGTGCTACTATAGTAGTTGGGAGTTTCAAAAAAAAAAAACAAACAAAAAAACTGGTGCTCTGTGATGTTCTTCAGAGGCATACAGGTTTTAACTCTCTGACAAAAATATAATCTAATGGTAGATGCTTAGAGATTAGGAGCACTTTTAACTTATTCTTACAGAATACCAGCTTCCGGTTCCAGTAAACAACAATCCTGATGCATGCCACTATAACCTCCTGAAGCAAACGTGAGACATACACATCATGCATACACAGATAGAGTAACTCACATATATTATTACCTAACAAACCCAAAAAAGGCAATGAAATCATTTTAATACATTTTTAATTGTGAAGTATTCTAAATGTCAAACTACCATTTGACATTTGTACAAATGTACTTACGTTTGAGGATTAAACATGTTAGAAAGTTGGAAACACTGTGTTGCAAGAGGTTGAACAGACGCAGCTGCAGCTAAAGCTGAGGCTAAAAAAAAGCATTAAAAATTAGCTTCATGGAAAATGTGTAAGAATCCCTGGACAATTAACTGAAAAAAAATCAACCCTATCTCTATATGGATATAATTTATTTATCACTTTCATGAATATTAAAAAAGACAGTTAACTTTACCATATGCAAAGTAAGCCAAACATCTACCTTTAAAACTACCTTAAACGATCTTTAGCTTCACTTATATGAGCCAACAAAAAGTACAAATACTCTATTATGTAGAGAATGAGAAGGGGAAAGGATTGCTAACACATTTCAGCCACATGCAAATCTATTTCCCTAAAATTTTGGGAGCTGGGTTTGGAACTTAGCTGTCAAAGTGTTTGTCAAACAGGCATGAAGCTCCGGTTTTGATACCAACCACAGCACAAACTCGGTGCACTTATGATCTTAAGAGTTAAAAAGGTAGATGAAGGAGGAATTTAAGTTCAAAGTTATCTAGGCCAACCTACCACATTTTAGGATAGACAGCAATATAAAAAACTCTGTCCTCACAAAACTGTACTTAAAAAGGGGGACAGTGGCATATGGCTTTAATACCAGCAGCACTTGAGGGGTAAAAAGATCTCAGAGCTCTTAGGTCAGGTTGGGCTACAAAAGTTCTAATAAAGCTAAGACTACATGGAGAGACAATTTTCTTAAACCAAAACCAAACCTGAAGGGTTAAGGACAGATATGCATCCTAAATATATTAAAAACAAACAAATCCTCCACACAAAACATTCCATAACGAAAAAGGAAAAAACTGAAAGCTTGGTTTTATCCTGAAATGATAGCAAATACAAAATGCAGTTGTTGGACAGCTTCAATAGTATAATGTTCTTCTATTTCCCTTCCTTTTGCCAGGAATATAGTGTCTGCTTTTTAAAAGATATACAAAAACACACATATAAGTATATTAGATTCTTATATAATAAGAACTCTGAACAACTTGGTTCATCTTTACAGCAGGCAAAGACTTACTTCTTTTTTTAAATCTTATTTGTATGAGAATTTGGCCTACATGCATGCGCACCACAGGTACCTGTTTCCCCCTCAGGAGCCAGAAACCTGAACCTTGCTAAATGCTATTGTAAGCTGTGATGTGGCTGCTGGGAAGCACGCTTAGTCATGAAGCAAAAGTATAAAGAGCTTAAAACTAAAGTCCTCTCTGTCTGGTCCAAATTCGTTTTAAATATATCAACCTAAAAAAAGAGCAAATAAAATACCCCAGGAAAAATGTCATAATAAAGTAACATTTTAAGCAATTTGTCTTAACAAAACAGAAAACCATTAACAGCAATTTATGTACTGTTTGACTACTATAACGTGAAAATTCTGGACACCATAATATTCAACCTTAAAGCAAACGTGTCTGTAGTTAATTAAACACTTTTCCAGGTGAGGTGATGCAATGGTGTCTATTTGGTGTTCTTTAGGTTTGGTTTTTCTGTTGTTGAGACAGGGTCTCATGCCACTCCAATTTCAGAGAATTACCAAAGATTTTATAGCAGCTGTTATAGAACTCACCGTAATCATATTATCTGACCAAATCCCATTCCAATGTATAACAACAAACAGCTAAGGATAAAATAATGCATTAAGAAATCGAGATGATTGAAATGAAAAAAAAAAATCACCTATCGAAATATCAAATTTCACTGAAAAAAGGTAATCGTGAAATACTTTAAAAATTAATCTGATAGAATTACAAGTGCTTTTCCTCCAATATTTCCTTCAAAGATAAATGCAATTTTCTTTTAGAAATTTGAGAAGTCTTTTCCTTGTATTTCCTCCTATGAATACAAGTATAACCTGACATAATCTAAGATCTATTAAGTTCCACCTAGATACCTAGGAATGTAAGGTAGAACTGCTTAAACACAATGGAAGTATACCAAAAAAAACAACAAAAGCATCAATCCAATTGTTATAACTAAAGAGAGGCAACAAACAACAGGAGCCAGAGTAATATCTGAGTTCTAGACCAGCCAGCTCTACATTAACAGCCAAAGCCACACCATGAGACCAATTAGACCCTGTCTCAAAACAAAAACAAGTATACACACCTAAAAAGTTGTAAGAAAACAACTGAGGGAACTACTGATCATGAGTACTAAGGACGAAACAAATGAGTAATGAAGACTGATAGAACTGTTAGTCATTTACAAATAGCATTACAAATAGGGCATATTAAAGAAACTTAAAATACATCTCACCAGAAAATTTCACAAGATTTTTTATATTTATATTTTTTACTGTAAAGTTGGCAGCAAACTGAAGCAGTAAAATGGTTTATACTTCCCCATTTATTTCAGAATGACATGAAATCAGTCTAATGGCCATATGCACAGCCATGATTTAAGGATACATGTGAATAAAACAATCCACTACCCTATTCTTGGCTCAATTCCAAACGAATCAGTAAAACATTATCAAATATACATGTAATTCTAAACCAAAGTAATCTGAAGAAAAAAGTTTCATGTATTTATGTACATGAATACACTGTTTTCATGCGTATCATAAGAGGGAATAAAATCCCATTGCAACTCATTCTGAACCACCATGTAGGTGCTGGGAATTGACATCAGGCCCTCTGGAAGAGCAGTCACTGCTATTTTATCTCTCTGAGCCATCGTTCCAGTCCGTAACTGAACTTTAAACAGTCCCACATTGTCATGTTTTAAGCCTGGCACGTGTAAAAAATCTTTACATTTATATAAAACTTACAGTTGGATAAAAGAAAGAAAGAAATACAAGACCGAGTTCTAGGTCAAGGAGAGTGGGTTAAGCTATTCCTCTCCAGTAATCAAAGAACTAAAAGCTACGAGTGAAAATTCTACCAATCCACAACAATCATAAAAATAAATATCATTATCTTATTATCTATTAATGTACTATTGGTTACAATAAATGGCAAAACTATATTAAATAGTAACAAGTTATATTTTATATATTTATATTTCAAAGAAAAAAAGGTCAAAATATAAGTAACTCACCTTCAGTCTGTTGGGAAAGTCGTGTTTGCAAATCTATAACAAAAGAGAATTCTACAGCTCAGTGCAGGAACAATGAAGAGCCTCAACTAACAGGGTAAATGTCAGGAAAGTATTAATAAAAGAGGACTTCAACAGCAGGGTTTATTTAAATCAAGTTAGTAACACCTGGCAGCAAAACCTCCTTCCCCATTCCTCATTGACAAAGCTTTGGGACATTTTGTTTCCTCTTATGCTACAAAATTATCACTGTATTCTTAACGCATTCTCTCCTGTGTTATATAGTGTTCCATTACAATACCACAGCTAGGAATAATGGGAAATGGGGAAAAAGGAGCTAGCCAGTCAGAAAATATGTGAAAAACCCTGATTGAGAATTCAATTCCAAGTACTTGGGAAAAATTGTTTTTAATAAACAGCAATCAAAATTCAGCATTTCAGAAGCTTGTCTTAAAGCTGTAGGCATACAACCACACAAATTCAAGAGATAGGATCGTGATCAATGATTTCCAAATTTAGAATTAACCACAGAAAGACACAATTCCAACAATTTGGAATATCTTTTCAAGAGCTTCTTAGATTCAAGATGTCAATTCTTTCTACAACAGGTTCACAATTTGATCAATGTTAATTTTCTCACCTATTGTGAGAACTGGTGTTTTTATACAGGAAAGCATATTAAACACATCAGACATGTAAAGACTATTTGCATAAGATGGAGAACAAATTCATGTACAAATTAGATATAGTCCAAGTCTTTAACCCCAGCAATAGCAGGGCTGAGGCAGGAAATGCTCTTCATTGAGGCCAGTCTGCCTGATCTATATAGGAAATTTCAGAACAGCCAGGGATAAAGCATAGTGAGACCTTGACTTAAACCAAATGCCAAAATCCTGTTATCACTGCAAAGTATTCAAAACATGCAACTTGGGGCATGAATAAGGAAATTTAAGCCTTGTATTTAATTCATTTTGGGCCCTCAGGGCTAAAGTTTGACATGTCAAGGAAAAATTGTTGATTTATATATGCTAAACAAACCAGTATCAATACCTTAGTTTCTTTTTCACATGATAGGGAAAAAAGTGTATACCTATCAGAATTATGCTAATAAGCACAAATCCCAATTTTACATTTTAAAAATAACTTTGGTTAGTTCCAATAGACATTACAGAATTAGGAACAAATTGTATCCTACACAAGGTTTACTAGAAAACTTGCTTTATCTGAGGCTATTGGAGCATTCCTCAAATTCTAGCACCAAGGAAAGGGACAATTAAGATCAATGCCAGACTCAGCTTCATAAGATATTGAAAGGGAACCTTGGGCTATATACCTAACAACCTAACCCCTACTCTACCTCAAATGTGAAGTCCTTAAGGCACAGACTGTGGGAAGAAGATTGCTCTGAGTTACTAAATACCTCACAAAATCAAGTTATGACAGGGATACTGAATAAACATCCTGCTTCAGTAATGAGAACCAGGATATAATGGTAGTGCATAAACAAGCAGGCTGCCAATCTACATATGGTACATATTCTAAATATGGTAGAAGATTACATCAACATAACATATAATCCTGACAACCATGCATTTATAGAGGCATAAGAAAGTATCTCCTATTATAATAATTTAATGCAGGCTGGAGAAATGGTTCAGTGGTTAAGAAAACCAACTGCGGGTTGGGGATCTGGCTCAGTGGTAGAGCGCTTGCCTAGCAAGCGCAAGGCACTGGGTTTGGGCCCCAGAGCTCGGAAAGAAAAGAAAAAAAAAAAAAAAGGAAAACAGACTTCTCTCCCAGAGGTCCTAAGTTCAATTACCAGCAACCACATGGTGGCTCATAAACATCTGTAATGGGATTCAAAGTCCCCTCCCCTTCTAGTGTGTCTGTAGAGAGCAACAGTGGACTCATAAATGAAATGAATACTTAAAAGGAACCTACTAAATAACAAACAGGCATGCATCTCTTCTGAAAGAGGACAAAACCTGGAACACCCCCAAGTCCAGTCAGTGCTCTTACCCCATGAGCCATCATTTACGGCTCAGACATGAGAAACTAAAGGATGGTAGCATTATGGAAGGGTGAGAATGTGGAATGAATACCTGTAACAATTATGCTATGTGAAATTTTGACCTTGAATACTGAGAAACAAGTTAGATAATCATTCATTTTTCCAGAGAAAGTTTCTCTACACAATTCAGGAAAGCCTGGAGGGCACTATGTAGATCAGGCTGGCTACTTCATTATTTTTATCTTTTTGCTGTTTTTTAAGAGCGGTTTCTTTTGTTATCCTGCCTGTCCTAGAACTTAATACTTGGCCACAAATTCAGAGATCACCCTGCCTGCCCTTGAAGTACCGAGATTAAAGGTGTGCACCAACAGAACCTGAAACATTACTGTTCTTAATTATTTTATCTTATCTTTATTAATGTGTAGGTGAGTCATAATCCCTATGTATGGATGTCTGGAGAGGCCATTAGAAGGTGTGAGATTCCCTGCAACTAGCGTGAAGAAGCAGCTGAGTTAATCTTTTTGATGGAAACTGGAATGAAATCCTGTAGAAACAACCACGCCCAGGGGGCTCTATCATCTCAACATTCATTATTCCAGATTTTATTCTAAAATAAGTTCACTTCACTTAAAAAGAGCAGAATGCTATGACCACTGATTCAATGTAAAAAACAAAACATAACAGGTAATGTTTAAAAAGTTGATGAGCAGAAAACACACGTAACAGATACTTGTGTTGCACTTACACAACAGTTTACTTGCACAAATACCTGAATGCGTACTTTTCCCTTCTCATAATCTGTGTTGGTATTGTTCCAGGACATATGCTATAAATATGCTTTAGCAAGCACACAGGTCTCTCTGAAGATTTAGACTATCAGCATTATAAATGTCTCACACTACTAGAACACAAATTCCCACACTTAGAACATCTGGACACTTGTGGATTCTCAATTTGTAGACCACCATGTTAATGCTGCCTCAGCCTCCCAAAGTTGGTATTACAGGGCCCTCACCATCATACCTGACTAAAATGTATCCTTTATAAATTGTATATAGTTCTGCTTATGACATGCATATCAAATAAAACCTTAGCTCACAGATTTATGGAAATTTGTGTTAAGACTTGTCTGCATATATGTTGGTGTATTGTGTGTGCTGGTGGCCTCCAGAGGTTGGACAAAGAAGACGTGCCAGTACTGGAGTTTAGATGGTTGTAAGCAGGGAAGTTCTAACTGGGGTTTCCCGTTCCATTACATTTGTCAAAATTTTATAGCATAGAAACATAGAAAAAAAAAAGAGTAAGTACTTTTCTTTGTATTATTGGTAATGCAAACCTTAATTTTACCGAAAGCTTAGTGTTTTAAGTAACTATTAATAGTAACAATTAAACTACACTTGAGATGTTTCCATGGTCTCATAGGGCACTCAGGATATAATACAAATATATACTAAACCTACTCTTCTTTGCAATCATTAAGATGCTAGAAGTACTTAATGAATTGAATTCTCAGTTAGTCCTTTGAAATGCAAGAAATTTGGCATATTTTCGAATTAGATGAAAATACAATGATTTCAAATTAGAAAGGATTCAATTCCTACCTGCCACAGCACCAAATGCCAGAGAGCCACTCATTTGTAAAGCTTGTTGTGCTGCTGGTGGAATCTGCAAACCGGTACCTGCAAAGGAATAAATCTTCAAGTTATTATTACTACATTAAAAGAAGATGGTCAACGAAGTGGTGCCTGCAAAAATCGCTCTGTGGTAACAAACCATGCTACAACCGAGGATGATAACCTGTACCCTTTAGTACCCGTATGTAGTAGAAGGTTAAAACCTATTCCACCTCGGGGCTGGAGAGATGGCTCAGAGTTTAAGAGCAGTGACCACTCATGCAGAGATCCTGAGTTCAATTCCTGGCAACATGCTGACTCATAACAATTGATACTAAGATCTGGCGCCCTCTTGAGGCTGCCTGTACTCACATATGCAGGCAGAACACTGTACACATAATGAATAAATCTTTAAAAAAAAAAAAAAAAACAGACAAAAAACATATTTCCTTTAAGTGGTGCTAGGCTCTTGCCTAATCCATGATGTGTACATTAGTACATCCTCAAAATAAAAAAACATACCCACAAAATAAAGTTAATAACTTTTACAAAGTAAAAAAACTAGTATTGACATATGCCAAAATGAAAACAACATTAAGGGACTGGAGAGATGGGTCAGTGGTTAAGAGCACTGACTGCTCTTCCTGAGTTCAATTCCCAGCCAACCACATGGTAGCTCACAACCATCTTTTTTTTGTTTCTTTGTTTTTTTTTTTTTTTCAGGAGCTGAGGACCGAACCCAGGGCTAAATCCCCAACCCCGCTCACAATCATCTTTAAAGGGATCTTATACCCTCTTCTGGTATGCAGGCATGTACATAAGACAATAACAGTATACTCATATATAACACAAATCTTGAAGTAAAAAAACACATTAAAATTTCAATAAGAGACACTTGTAAAGATTACAACGTGCTCCTTCCATTTCACCACTATATGCTACCTTTCCTTTTCACCACTGTATGATAATTCAGTAACTATTGAAGACTTACCCTCTGCAAGTCTTGCCATCAACTGGAGACGACCTGTTGTTCCCAAGTCAATTCCAGTCCTTTCTAATTCATCACTGTCCAAAAATGAACTAGCGCTAGATGCATCAGTTCGTTCAGTAACATGACCAACTTTCATTGGTCTCCCTGCTAACTCGAATCCATTAAGCTGTTCCAAAGCCTTTTTGGCACATTCTGAGTCAGAAAACTAGAATAGACAACAGGAATATTAGCTGATTGATATACATTTATATCTCTACAAATAGATCTAATATATATTGAAAATATACAAAAAAATCTTAAAATTACAATACACACACACATATACATACACACACATAATTAGACCATAAATTCTGCCAATAAAGGTATAAGCTTAATGAGTTCTGAAACCTTTTAAATTTTTAGGCAACTTTCATTTGTAACTTTTGGCAAAGAACTACGTAGAACAAGCTGGCCTGGAGATAACACCTACCCCAGCATTCCAGTTCTGGGACTAAATGTGACATACCTAGAAGACTGACTGAATTTATAAGAGAATCTCAAGTGTCCAGACTGGAGAAAAAAATGTTCCTCCTAGAAATTCTAACATCACCAGCACACCCACTGAATGTAACAAAGTTATTTCTTCTTTCATATCTTTCTTTCCTTCAATCTCCAGGTTCATTTTCTCTGCCCTATATTCTTTTTTTTTTTAAGATTTTATTTATTCATCTTATATATGAGTACACTGTCACTGTCTTACACACCAGAAGAGGGCATTGGATCTCATTTCAGATGGTTGTGAGCCACCATGTGGTTGCTGGGATTTGAACTCATGACCTCTGGAAGAGCAGTCAGTGCTCTTAACAGCTGAGGAACTCTCCAGCCCTCTGCCCTATATTCTAAGACTATCACAGAAACTCTTCTGAATAAAATAAATCAGATTCTATTTTCTCAATCGATGATTCTTGTGGCCTCAAGAAATATTCCAATACCTTTCACTTCCCCAGAAAACTTGACAGTAATGGCACATACAGCTCAGTGTTTAAAAGAACTTGCTATTCTTTTCCAGGACTAGACAGTTCAATTCCAAACATCTACTCTACATTGCTTAAAATCACCTATGATTCCAACTCAAAGTCATCTTCTGCTCTCTTCTATCTCTCTAACCACCTGCATACACATGTTGTTATACACACTAATAAAAATAAATTTAAGAAAATAAATACAAATTTTGCAGAGCATCATAGCTCATGTCTTATAACATTTGGGAGGCAGAACTCTGAAATTATTTGCAGTCTGAGTAACATGATTCCATCTTGTTGCAGGAGTGGGGGTGGAAAAGTGTGGTGTCCTCCTATGTGATAAGATTAAAGGTGAGCATTGATATTAATGGTGAATGTGATATTGAACCAAATGTTCATGAATAAAAATGGGCATTACTAACTGGACTATGTTTCCCACAAATGCTGGACATTTATCATATTTTGAGATCCAGAAAAAGACAGATGTAGTCAAATATCATGGCCTGGGTTATGAATTCTAACAAATTCAAGAAGATATGGTATTCAAAGCCATATATAATGCAAAATTAGCTAAACCAGTCAAATGTGGTAGGACTTGTCTTTAATCATAGCTTTTGCTATGCTAAAATCCTGTGTATCATTTAAGGGAAAGCTTAATATTTATAAGGAGTTCTAGAACTACTAATAGACCTTGGCCCACAATGACTAAGAAAGTAAATGAAAAGATCTTAGTTGAGATCCTGTCTCAGAAGAAAAAAAGAAAACTTTGTTTATTAGTAATAAGCAGTATAAACAAGTTTCTAGGCAAAAGACAAAAACAAAAAATTAACACATCAATGTTATTGGAAACAAACTAAAACTGTCCCCAAGTTAGCTTTCTTGTTGTTGTTGATTCCTGTGATTTCATTTATTCCATTCATCTTAATAACATCCAAGTATTCTTTTATGTGATGGGTCTGTAAGCACAGCTAAGGTAAATAATTGTTTGAACTTTTGCTTGGTTTTACTTAACTTCACTATACTGTGTATATTCTTTGCTCAATCAGAATAGGAACATTAACTTTTCTATGGTGTCCATGATTTTTACATACAACATGTCTGGACTGCCATCAACGTTCAGTCCCTGCGCCTGGACAACACTGTCAGAGAGGCTGTACCTCCTTTCCCCTCTTCTACAAAACTACTTTCCCAATTTGGTGGCACCTATAAGTAAGCTTGCCACCAAAGTCTTACCTAATGTATTTTTGGCCTTTAATCAATATACTTGGCAGGTAAGAGAAAGGCTGATCTGTGTGTGTTTAGAACCAACCTGATCTACAGAATGAGTTCAAGGACTACCAAGGCAACACAGAAAAACCCTGTCTTAGGGGCGAGGTGCATGGAAGAACACAGAACTTCCCTCCTTTCTTCAGGAACTTGGTAGAAATAACCACTAAAGAAACTCACTTACAACAACATTTTTGGATTGAAATTTTTGAATGACTTATTGATATATGAATATAAAATTATAATTCACTGATCAAAATACATACTATAAAATTTTAAGTACCTGCTCCAGACAGGTATGGTGCTATAAACCTTTAGACTAGGCAGTTGGGAGGCAGAGGCAGATAGATTTTTGCATTCCAGTCGGCATAAAAACTTCGGGCGTTCTTGGTGCCACAAGTAATTTAATAAATACATTACTTCACGGACTTTTAAAGGTTTAATTTATGGTAACATCATATATCTAAAAAACTGAAACTCTATATTTAAATTGTGTCCTGAAAATAGTAAGATGGAAAAACAGAAAAGGGAGCTGGGGGGTTGGGGATTTAGCTCAGCGGTAGAGCGCTTGCCTAGCGAGTGCAAGGCCCTGGGTTCGGTCCCCAGCTCCGGGGGAAAAAAAAAAAAAAAAAAAAAAAAAAAGAGCACACTACTACTCTTCCAGAGGTCCTGAGTTCAATTCCCAGCAACCACATGGTGGCTCACAACCATCTGTAAAGAGATCCGATGCCCTCTTCTGGTGTGTCTGAAGACAGCCACAGTGTACTTATAATAAATGAATTAATCTTTTAAAAAAAAAAAAAACCAAACAGAAAAAGGTAATGGAAGTCACTCAGTGGTAGAGGAGTTTATGAGGGCAAACTAATTCATAATATCCAAGTACCTACACTTAGTAAACCACACCTATAATTTACAAAGATGATCATGGACTTGACAATAAGACAGAAATGCATGTTTTTTTTTTTTTGTTTTTGTTTTTTTTTTGGTTCTTTTTTTCGGAGCTGGGGACCGAACCCAGGGCCTTGCGCTTCCTAGGCAAGCGCTCTACCACTGAGCTAAATCCCCAACCCCAGAAATGCATGTTTTAACCATGCTTCATGTAGTAGCTTATGCTTAGATCTAGGACTGGCTGCTAAAGTTAAGTAAGATCACAGTCTTGGATGGTTAGACTCATAGGTAAGAATGTGTCTAAGAAAACTGGCATGGTAGTTTGTGACTTTAATCCTAGCACTGAGAAGGCAGAAATGTCATCTAAGTCTGATGCCAGCCTAGCCTACATAAAAAGTTATAGCCACAGTTAAAAAGAAAAACAGGACTGGAGAAATAGCTCAGAGGTTAAGAGCACTGATTGTTCTTCCAAGAGGCCCGGAGTTCAAATTCCAGAAACAAGGTGGCTCACAACCATCTATAATAGAATCTGATGCCCTCTTCTGGTTTCTCTGAAGGCAGGTACAGTGTACTCATATAAATAAACTAAAACTAAAAAAGAAAAGATTTATAAACTGAGAAACAATGACACAAAAGAACTCCATATCCACGTGGATGTGACATGGCTAGACTATGAACACCAGCACTGATATGCACATATCAAACATACAGTACACAGAGAAAACGACAAGTTAAAAAGAAATGTGGCCATGTTAACAAATCACTTGAAAACATTAATTCCTCACTTCCAACTAACTATCCATATCCATAAACCAAACACAAAACTTGTTAGGTGTTACAGAAGACAACTACTTACGGTAATGAATCCATATCCCTTAGATCGACCGGTTTCACTATCCATCATGAGCTGAATACTTTCAATCTAGAATTTAAAGACATAAATTACACAAATTTACTCCTTGAGATTGTTTTGAAAAAACCTAGAAAAATCTACGCACACCCAACTCTAAAGAGATTATAACCATGCTTTACATACTTATCTCTGTGTCGGGGTGGAGAAAGTATTAAACTTACCCTTCCAAAAGGTTCAAAGATTCCCCGAAGCATATCTTCAGTTATGTTAAAGTGTAATGATCCCACATAGAGCCTCATAGGTCCAGCACTTCCCTTTTGTAAATTGTTCGCCATTGCAGCAGCTCTGTTTTTTTCTGCCTATAAACAATTAAAACCCGTGTCAAAACACTAAGACATCCCAAATCAATTTAGAGTAATCACTGCAAACAGACAAGACTTTAGAAAACATTCGGACAAGAGAAAAGTGAAACAGAATTATGGACAGAATGGTATTTTCTGGTCAAACAGAATGTTCAGAGGAAGGATAGTGGTAATAGTTACACCATTTAGTAAATGTCATTAACAGCACTAAATGGCATTGACAGAGCTGTATGAATGTTATGTAAACATCACAACATAAAGATATTTATGTCCTGACCTTAAATTTTATACACAATAGCTGATGTATTTATTTTACCATTTTAATAAAGTTTAAAGTGTACATGTATAGTTATTTACAAAATTATATTCTTAATATCATAAAGGAAATTAATATAAAGAAGAGTATGCCACCAAAAAAAAATTACAGACAAAATTTAGACTATTCACTGAGTATTTGTAAATTCATTCAGTACTAACAGGCATAGCCAAGCCTTGGTTGACTTACAAGCCAGTTTTAATTACATAATAAGGGGATTAAAAAATCATATACATAAAACAATGACCTAACTAAATCATTGCTACTTTTTTCTCTATTAAGATTGTCATGAAGCTGGAGAGATGGCTTAGTGGTTAAGATCACTGCTCTTCCAGAGGTCCTGAATTCAATTCCCACCAACCACATGATGGCTCACAACCACCTGTAATGGGATCTGATGCCCTCTTCTGGTGTGTCTGAAGACAGCTACAGGGTACTTACATACATAAACATACACATAGTATTAAAAAGGGGGAAGGGGACTGTTATGAGCCTGGAGCCATGTTGCACAGGTTAAGAGTGTTATCTGGCTCCCATCACTTCTGAACTCCATTCCCAGCAACTTAGTGGTGGCTCACAACACATTTATAATTGGGTCTTTTAGCCTCAACTTGCATGAAGGTGTACATGTAGAGCACGTGTATACCTAAATCCACCTGTAATGAGATCTGATGCCCTCTTCTGGTGTGTCTGAAGACAGTATAGTGTATTCATATAAATAAAAATTAATAATAATAAAAAAAACTGTTTGGATTTTTTCTCCATGTCTATTTGTGAACAATATTTATTTCTGTTGTGAGAAGTCAAAAAGAGATGGGTCCAAATTGCTATTCAGTCAGATATTTACTATGCACTGACCACAAATTATCTACATGATTTACAATGATGTAAACAACAGAATCACTGATTTGCCTTTTGTCAAAAAACGTTCTCCAAATCAATTTAACTATTTATCTCTCAGATTGATGATCTGCTGCAAATTGATGGCAAGCTTCCTGCATTGTCCTCCTAAGTGCTAAAGCAAGTTACCTGTGATGCCTGGACTATGATTGGCACTCCTAAAACTCGTTGACCAGTTAATCCAATTGCTAGAGGCACTGAACTGACATCAACAAACTCCACATAGGCGATTCCTTTGGAACGTCTTGAATTTCTATCAGAAATCATTCTCACATCTCGAACCTAAAATGAAAAGAAATGTCATTACGATTCTGTAGTCAATAATCCAATACAAACTATTCACATCATTTCTTCAACATGTAACAGAATTTGTTTTAATCAGAAATATTTTCTCAATATATGTCCCTGTGGCTTAAACTTCATTGTCTAGACCAGACTGGCCTTAAATTCACATAAATCTGTAAATCTCTGGGCTCAAGAGATTCAAGAACTGAATTTCAGAACCTGAGTTATGGTGGTGGCAAAGTTTTAATAAAGCACAAGGAGGCAAAAGTGGAACTAAGTTAAGTTACAGCCCAGCCTGCACCATACACTGAGGCTCGATAATCAGTAATAGATGTGGATGGTAGTGTATTCCTTTACTCCTAAGCACAGTCCAAGAGCCAACTTCCAGGACAGTCATGAATACTCAAGATAAACCCTGCTTATAAAAAAACAAAACCACTTAGTAATTAAGACAGGGATGTCATGGATTGGGGATTTAGCTCAGTGGTAGTGCACTTGCCTAGCAAGCGCAAGGCCCTGGGTTCAGTACTCAGCTACAAAAAAAAAAAAAAAAAAAAGACAGGAATGTCAGGGGCTGGAGAGATAGCTCAGCGGTTAAGAGCACTGACTGTTCTTCCAGAGGCCCTCAGTTCAATTCCCAGCAACCACATCATGGCTCACAACCATCTGCAATGGGATCAAATGCCCTCTTCTGGTGTGTCTGAAGACAGCTGCAGTATACTCATAATTAAAAAAAATAAGGGGTTGGGGATTTAGCTCAGTGGTAGAGAGCTTGCCTAGCAAACGCAAGGCCCTGGGTTCGGTCCCCAGCTCCTAAAAGAAGAAAAAGGAAAAAATAAATAAATAAATAAATCTATCTTAATAAAAATAAAGGGGGGGCTGAAGAGAGATGGCTCAGCGGTTAAGCGACCCCCAGAGCAAGCTGGCTGGTGAGATTTGCTTTACTCAAGCAATGGATTTGAAAAAGAAATTAAGGGGGCTGGAGAGACGGCTCATCGGTTAAGAGCACAGACTGCTCTTTCAGAGGCCCTGAGTTCAATTCCCAGCAACCACATGGTGGCTCACAACCATCTGTAAAGAGACCCGATGCCCTCTTCTGGTGTGTCTGAAGACAGCTGCAGTGTACTTATATATAATAAATGAATAAATCTTAAAAAAAAAAAAAAAAAGACAGGGATGTCAGTATTTAACCCCATGTTATGTTCTACTAGAATTATATTAGTCACTTGAGTCTTACTCCTAAAAAAATAACCGAGATAAATTATTGGATTGACTTTGGGGAAAGTAATAAAATTGTGTGTTAGGGCTTTAGCTGTTGAATCCCCTCATCATGAACTATAATAATGAAAATCTGTTCAGCCTATGATTAAGTTCTTTAATACAAAATAATTAGGAATGATGTTATGACAGGTTGTCATGTAACTCTAAACCTCAAGCAGCACACATCTAAGAAGCCACTACATCCAGGATATCCCTAGTGTTCTCACCTTCATACATACAAAATTTTCATTTCAATACATCAAATATAATCACAACTCAAACCATGAAGGACCAATTATTTTTATATGACACATAAGGAACATGACCTGTACAGAGAATAACCTAAGGCAACACAGTGGGTAAGCAATAGAGTAAGCTTGCAAAAACCACACGCCCAGAGATTGCAGACTTTCCTAACTATGGTAAGTCTTACAAATTTAAGTGACTTCTTACTCTTGTTTCCCTTTTTTTTATTAACGTTCTTTTATGGTTATCATTTTGTTTTCCTGAGACAGAATTTCCTGTGTGCTCCTGACTGTCCTCGAATTCGCTGTGTAGATCTGCCTGTCTCTACATCCTGAAACGCTAGTCAAAGACTGCCTTGCTTCCTTCTATTAAATGTGCAAAACAGTATATTGCCACTATCCTGGATTATACTCCAAAATTTGAAGGCTAAGTTCTTATTGCTAATGGTACAAGCTTATTGGGAAAAAAAAAAAGAGGACTTGGAGGAATTCAGCTGCAACTAACTCGGAAACTTCTTCCCAGAGGTTCCTCGTAGTAAATGAAGTAAAAGCTAGATGACCATGACCAGAAGTAAAAATAGAAAATGCACTCACACAACTGGTAGCGCTTGCCTAGCAAGCGCAAGGCCCTGGGTTCGGTCCCCAGCTCCGGGGGAAAAAAATCAACACTGGTGAAAACAAAAGGCATACCTGATAACCTAGTTTTCTATTACTAAGTGGTCAACCCTAAAACGATACACTAAGATCAATAAATGAACTCATCTGATTATATTTCTATTTATGAGTATGAGAAGAAATTAAAGGGATGTAAAGTAAGGATTTTTACCTGTAACCCTATTGTGTTAAATATACACAGTATTTGTTTTATTTTATTTTATTTTATTTTTGGTTCTTTTTTTTTCGTAGCTGGGGACGGAACCCAGGGCCTTGCGCTTCCTAGGTAAGCGTTCTACCACTGAGCTAAATCCCCATCCCCTTGTTTTATTTTTTGGACAGGTTTTCTCTGTGTAGCCTCCAATGTCTTAGAACTTACCTTTGACCCAGGCTGGCCTCAAACTTAGAGATCAACCTGCTTCTGCCTCCTTAGAGCTGTGGTTAAAGGCTTCCACGAGCACTGCCTAATTTTGTGAACACAAGTCTATGTAGCCTTGAAGTCAGTGATATACCATATTATGGGATTTAATATGTGTGCCACTACACCAAAACTAATAACAGTTACTGGAAACCACCTCTACTAACCAACTTGTAGTCTTTGAATTTTGATCAGTTACCTTTCCTACTGTAGAGAAAAATTCTTCCAAATCTCTTGGTCGAATTCTTGCTGCCAGCTGCATGCAGAAAACTGTCCTTGCATCCCTTTCCTCAGGAGTGAGATTATCAATAGGTTCCCTAAACAAAAGAAAAGCCATAAAATTATCTTTTCAACATTTTTAAATTCGACACAGGAATTAATGTATCATGGTTATCCTAAAACTCCGTGTTGTTTTGTTTAGTTTTCTAAGACTGTTTCACTGTTAACCCTGGCTGTACCTCTCTTACCAGGCAAGCATCAAACTCTGAGGTCCTCGTACCTCAACCCAAGTGCTGCAAAAGTCACCTGCAACCACAACCCAGATGAAACTTTTTAAACCAAGAAGATATGGTATGTATACACACACAAAAATACATTTATTTAGGTGGCATTTCTCTAGTTTATTCCTGAAGGTATACAAATGTACTCAATGATTCATAGCCCAGAAGATCAGCACCCTCAAAATATGAATTAGAGACTGTGAACTGCCATGTAACTGCTAAAAATTGAACTTAGGCTTTTTGCAACAGTCAAGTGCTCATAATCCACAAGTCATCTCTATAGCCCTTATATTGACCTTTTCATTCTGTTTCTACTTCTCAGGTTGTGAGATCATAGACCTGCATTACTCTATGTAGTTGTAGGCATTAAACTTGAACTTTAAACCAGTAAGGCAAGCACTTTTACATCAGTGTAACACATCTTAATCAAATTTGTGCACTTCTGGGGATTGAGGGCCAGACTGCACATATTAGGCAAACGATCTACACTGAAGTTTGTCTCCGGTAATTTTTAATGTATACACTTTAGTGACAATGTAAACAAGGGGCTAGAAAGATGAGTCAGCATTTAAGGGTATCTGTGCCATGCAGAGGCTATGCTCTATTCCCAGCATGCATACTGTGAATCACTACTCCAGGTCCAGAGTATCTGTCTTCTGATCTCCAGAAACCATCAGGCACATAGTGCATATACTACATACATTATAGGGAGAACAGGAAGTGAATAATATTTCTGCTAGGCACACTATTCAGGATACCAGGATACAAACAACTGTAAATCACCAAAGCAGTTGTTCTCCATATTAAACAGTCAATCCATTGAAAGACAAATTCCAGGAGTTTACAAAGTCTTCATAATGGAATAACCAACCTACTCCCCCAAAAAAATCCAGAAAAGAAAATATGAAACTAAACTTGAAAACTTCAAACAAGCAATGTGAGAATGAAGCACACAAAAAGAATAGTTCTTGGGATTCCATAATTGGCGTTATTTCAATAACTAAAACTAATACACAGAACATGGGAATTTAGTTCTGTAGAAGAGCATCTACTTACCTATGTCTAAGTCCGATTTTAATCAAATCTAATAGTTTTATGATTAGAATATATCCAGAAACAAGTTCAACAACTAAAGAACTGGCTGCTCTTTCCAAAGACCAGGAGTTCAGATCCCAGCACCCTAATGCTGCTCAGAATTATAGGTCAAACCAGTTCCAGTACATCTAACCCTTTTTATGGCCTTAGAGGGTACCAGGGAGAATATTCTGCAAAAGTATTACTGGAAACAAATATGCACATGAAATAGTGTTTTAAAAAAATATGAGGGCATGGTAGCAAAGGCAAGTGGAATTGAAAGTCTGGGCCACATGGAATGTTCTACGTTATCTATGATTTAGAGGGATACCCTGCCCTAAAAAAGAATAAATTTAGTGGGCTGAAGAGATGGCTCAGTGGTAAAGAACACTGAATGCTCTTCCAGATGTTCTGAGTTCCATTCCCAGCAACATGGTGGCTCACAACCATCTATAATAGGATCTGTTGTTTTCTTCCAGTGTGCATGAAGACAGGGACAGTGTACTCGCATTTATAAATGTTTTAAAAAAGTAATGAAAATAAAATTAAAATATCCTACAAAAGTTCAACCAATTAGTGAAGCATGAAAACAGATGACAAAATGTGCTCTGAAGCAAAATTATGCATTATACAGTTGGAAACTTACTGAGGAATTAATTTCAGAAACTTTCATAAACAGATATGACCAGTGAATTATCTAAGATATGTAAGAAGAAATGTACTTTTTCATGAAACAGTACCAAGTAGTAAAACTTGTGATGATTGTTTTATTTTGAGAGTATTACAAGTGTTCCTACTTAATACTTCCATATGAAATGAAGACTATTTAAAATGATCAGGATAACTGCCATTAGAAACCTCTTTGGGTAATAGAGAGGGGAACAAAAAAAAAAAAAAAACCCTGAAAACAAGCAAAAAGAGCCAAGAGTTACCTCACAGGGCTCTTGTCTTTCCTGAATGGACTTTTGCTTCGGGAACGTCTTCTGCTGCAAGGTTAAAAAGTTTGACATATTACCCAAACAGGTACAATCACATTAGTTCTTTGAAATACAATTTAAACAATTCAGAAGTATGTTTAAAAACCTTAATTTGATGCTATGAGGCAACCCAATCTTTCCTCGGATGGCACTGTTAAATTTTGGTCCGGAGCTAAAAAGAAAACACAAAATCACACTAGTTACAGGTTTAGGGTGTGTGGCTAAAATCAAGTTCATGGGCTCACCAACAAGTGTAACTCTGTTTAGACTGCTTTTCTACATCAATTATATAGAGGAAACAACAGAACTTAGAAGAATCATGACTTTATCCCAGACCTGCAGTCCTTGTTTTTTGTATCCTGGACCAGGTTCAAGGTGCCAAGAATAAGTTACAGCCTCAAAACCTTTTTGAGGATTAAAAAAAAAAGCAATCCATCATATCTATTTTCAATCATGTAATTATAAACATGAGTCTTTTAACATACAAATAGAATGAAAGCAATTGCCTCCGTCCTCTCATCCCAACATAAGATTCGTATGAAATTCTTTAAAAGGTGTGCACTTAACTAACATGTACAGACTCATACGTTGTTATTCACAAACTTTTAACAGGGTTCTCATGAAAAACAGACAAGTCTTTAACTCACTATGGAGCAAAGAATGACCTTGAACTCTTGTTCCTCCTGTCTCAAAGTGGAATTCCAGTGTTGAATTACAGGCCTGAGACCCCTTACTGATATTTTCCTTCTTGTCTCTTACTCTCTCTCTCCTCCCCCTTCTCAAGGAAGGGTACAGACCTGGCTGTACTGGAACTCATTATAGACCCAGAGTGAGAGTCCACCTGACCATGCCTTCTGAATACCATGATTAAAGGTGTTTGCTACCACAACCACGCAGTGCTTTTGTCATAGGTTGTCACTATCTTCCTAGCTGGCCTGGAACTCACAAAGATCCTGTATGACTAGTGCTGGAATCAAATGTGCCACCTTGCCCAGCTTCCATGTACTAATTCTTAAAAAGAATTACAACATTCATGGTATTGTTTATTGTAGAAGATATTATTCAAAGACTACTTTCAGTTCTGGAATATACCTGATCCATAGCCTGACAGCAATACTGTAAAACATAATAAAAGATGGGTTTTCACAGTAAATCATTATACAAATATATTTTTGTACTTTTTTAAAGATAAAGCTTACTTAACGGGTCATAAGGTATATGTTCCATAGTTTTCACTAATAGTCATTAAAGAGGACTGGCTCCATAGGTAAGAGCACTGGTTGCTCTTCCAGAGGTCCTGAGTTCAATTCCCAAAAACCACATGGTGGCTCTTGTTCTTCAATAATAGGATTCGATGACCTTCTGTCATACAGGAACACATGAAATTGAACACTCATATACATAGATAAAACAATCAGAAAAAAAATGCTTTAAAAAATTATAGTAGGGCTGGAGAGATGGCTCAGTGGTTAAGAGCACTGACTGCTCTTCCAGAGGTCCTGAGTTCAATTCCCAGCAACCACATGGTGGCTCACAACCATCTGTAATGGGATCTGATACCCTCTTCGGGTGTGTTTAAGACAGCTACAGTGTACACGTATAAATAAAATAAATCTTAAAAAAAAATTATAGTAAGGAACAGACTATGAGGGTGCTTTAGGCTCAGTAAAATGAAGTCAAAAGACTGGCTATATACATTTAGTTTCAAAAAAAATTTCAATTTAAAATCAAAGTTACTTCAAATAAAACTCTATTGTCCCTTCTAACTACCTTAAAAAGAAAAAAATGGTTTTTTTTTTTAAAAAGTGTACATGTGCCTGACTTTGCTTACAATTCACTTTGTATTTCAATGTGGTCTGGAACTTAGCAGTGATCCTCTTACTTTGCCTTACTAATCCATAATAGTAAGAGAATTAATGGACATTTAAGTATATATAAATATAATTTGACAAGTTATTTTCCCTTCTGTTATGCATAATACAGAAAAGTACTTTGGAGACAGGGTGTAACCACGTACTCAGGCCCGCCTTGAATTAACAAAGGTCTGCCTCTGCCAGTTTCGCTGTATTTATCCTTTGGTTATAAAACCATCTAGCTAATAATCACCTCTAAGTTCAATTCAAATCAAAACAATAAATATTTAAATCCAGTCAGACTTAAACAAAAACAGCTGCTCAAAAATAGTATTCTGATTTTTAATGCTATCTGTTGGCTATTTAGTTCACCCCTGTAAGAAAATTTATAATCCTTAACAATGTAAATCTTGAGGAAATCAACAAAACAAAAATTCTAATATAAAATTCAAAATTAAAACAGTATCATAGGGGTTGGAGATTTAGCTGAGAGGTATTAAGTGCAAGACCCTGGTCCTCAGCTCTGGGGTAGGAGGTGGGACTAGGAGGAATATTATCATGGTGGTATTATCAGCATGTGATGTCTATTACATAAGCTACTAACATTAACATAAACACAAATGCAGAGGGGCATCCAGACTCACATACATATTATAAATATATGCTCCAGAAGCCAAACTCAAATACCTTCAAATAATACCAGTATCTAGGGGCTGGTAGGATGGCTCAGTGGTTAAGAGCACTGACTGCTTTTCCAGAGGTCCTGAGTTCAAATCCCAGAACCACATGGTGGCTCACAACCATCTCTAATGAGGTCTGATGCCCTCTTCTGGTATGTCTGAAATCACAATGGTGTACTTATATACATTAAATTAAAAAAAAAGTATTTGATGAATATTTTGTTGACAACCACTTTTTAATATTAGTTTATGTCTAACTTTATTCCTTTTTTTTTTCTTTTTTTCGGAGATGGAGATCGAACCCAGGGCCTTGCGCTTGCTAGGTAAGTGCTCTACCACTGAGCTAAATCCCCAACACCCTAACTTTATTCTTTAACAAAAGCTCAGATGCTGATTCATTCAGTCGACCATCTTTAAATTCAATTCTGACTACTTAACTCTTATAAACATACCAGTTAAGGGAAATAAAGCTTTCATGATATCTCCAAGTTCAGTTCACAGTACCCACATATGCAGAAGCTCATAAATGCCTAGTTTAACTCCACCAGCCCTAAGGAGGGTGAGTCCAATGCTTTTGGCCCAAGCTGAAATCAATACTAAGTGGCACCTGGCACCATGCAAGCATACTTTAAAAGTGGTTTTAAAAGGTGTGTTTAATAAAGAATTAAGGACTTATTTAAACATCAAGGGAGAATTGTGCTTGTTTTAACCCTTGCATAGAAATGGATTTCTTTCCCAATGCTGTTAATACAGGTTAAAAATTTTTTTTTTTTTGTTTTTGGTTTTTCAAGACAGTTTCTTTGTGTGAATCTGGCTCTCCTTGAACTTATAGATCTTAGTGGCTCTGGCTTTTGAGTTCTGGAACTAAATGCACGAGCCACCATATTCCTGGCCAGGTGCATTTTATGTAACACCTGTAATGAATTAATTCTACATTTGTTTAAATGCATATAAATTCCAGTAACTTCATCTGTAAACAAATCACTTCCAATTTACTCTAAAACCATACATAGGAGTAATAAGCCTAAAAATTGATAAAAGAATTCTAGCTAGCTAAAGCTACACACAAGATTTTCTTGTAATTAATTCATCTACCTGTACTTTACAGTTCATAAACTTTAGGTTTTTCTCTATCAATCACTGGAGTGCTTTGTTTTTCTGGGGTAGTTTTTGGTTCTTTTTTTCGGAGCTGGGAACCGAACCCAGGGCCTTGCGCTTCCTAGGCAAGCGCTCTACCACTGAGCGAACCCTGAGTGCTTTGTTTTTAATTTGGACTGTTATACAATTTCTAGCTTGTGAAGAAAAAAGTCTGCTAAGTTTGGTAGACTGTGTATTTTATATATGAGTCCACATACTGTTTTTTTTTCCTTACTACCTTCAATGTCCTTAGCCTTAATTAAGGATTTATTTATTCCTATTCCTCCAGTTAAATTGCTATCTAAACACATTTAACAACAGTCCTAATAACAATTACATACTAGGGACTTCTGTAGCGGCCTCGGAATCTTCTATCTCGACTTCGTGAGCGGCTTCGTCTCCTTTCTTTGCTTCTACTTCGTTTCCTCTCTCGACTTTTGCTCTTTTTCCTTTCTCTATCTCTACTTCGTTTCCGTTCTTTACTTTTGCTTCTTTTTCTCTCATGACTACGGCTTCTGCTCTTGCTTTTTTTTCTCCTAAGTGGGGAAAAAAGTACCATTACATGCTGATTTAATACTAACCAACATACACTTCCTTCTACGGTCAGAATGTCTATTCTTTTGTTAAATTATTTTTACCACTGTACAATGGTATAAAAATCATACTTTAGGGTAACAACTCCTAAGCATGGGTCTTAACACCCAGTCTTTAATGTTAACTGAAGATAGTTAAAAGAATTGAGAGACAGTAGTAAGAGGAAGTATTTGCAATGATCTCCTGAGGCAGCTACAGCTTGAAAGAAGAAACAGGACTTGCTTGCTGGTAAGTAGAAAACCAAGCCTGAACTTTAAAAAATTCAAGTTTAACTGCCATTCACATTAATAGACCAACTATTATTATGGTAATCTATAGGCTATAGATTAAGTTAGTTACAGCATGTTCACAATCAAGAAATAGTAATTGTCACATAAATTTTTTCCATCGACAATTTAGTTTAAGTCAATTTTGATACAGTATACATGTAAGCATGTTTTATACTTTTCAAAACACAATAAACATATCATTTTGCTTTTCATGGGCAAAATTACAAGAAATACAAGATCCTAACAATCCAATAAAATTCACTTTCACAACCCGAGATTTTATTGTAACCACTTAAAGCTATAATGAAATAGAAAATGCCATTTTTTTGCTTGTTTATGTAAGCCTGTGGGACGCAATTAAAGCAATTTAACCTTCCTTGGAAAGTAAAAAAAAAGCCAGTCAGTTATCTTTCCACTCATCTCTGGGTTCCTCACAATATTTCATCCACTGATTTAACAATTAAACCTTGAAATCTGTACCTCCCTCATCACCCAAATTAGAGGTGCCTTCAGATATTTCAATGTAAATTGAAAGACATTTCAAACTAAGTTTACTCCACCAAAATGTCCGTTTGTAAGTGGTTTGAGATCTGAACATTTTGACAACTCTACATCATTAGGAAAATTAATGAGCTATTTAATTTGTACCAAAGCAAAGTTAGCACAAGAACAACTGAGGTGTGCCTCAGAGAACCTGTAAGCAGGTCATCTTAGAGTGCATTGAAAATAGAAAATGAAGACACCCACCTTCTGGAATCTTGAAACCCACACTCCAATCACAAGGAGATGTAGAGCTTTCCAAGGAGGCAGAAACTTTGTCTAAAATTTCAAGATAATCCACCTGACTGTCAGAAATATGCTAGGTAGCACATGACAGAAAATTAGGCTACACTCATTATTTATTTAGTAGTCAAAGCAACTCCAATGCTCAGGAAGGGTAACAATTCACATTCCAACTTTGATGTTTCAAACCCTGACACTACTTCTTAGGACTAAAGAATTCTGAGATGGCTAAAACCGTAAGTCCTACCTATTATTAACTCAAAATTAGGGGATATGGCTAAAATTAATTCCATTCCCCACGGGGGGAAAAAAAGGACATTTAAGTTTTGCTCTGCTCAAAGATGCTCAATAGCAGAGTCCATCTGCCTATTTACCTCTCATATGCCCCATATCTTATTCCTCCAAAAGTTAAAAAAAAAAAACAAACAAAACAAACCAGCTAATAATTTTAACTCAACGTCTTGCTAGACTTTTCATAGGCAAATGCCCACCCACATCTGAAGGCAACCCAAAATAGGTAAATAGACAACATACTTCAAATATCAGAAAATACAATCTTCCATATAAAAGCCTAGACAAGACTGTTACAAGAAACCAAAGAACTTCTCTAGAACAAATTCCAGCATTAGAAAACATTTTTCAACTAAAGAAATGGTCATAAATTCCATCCTAATAGTCAAATCCTGTTACAACTTAAATGGGACTTTCCCAAGTCTTTAGTGGCAGTGGAATTTTGTACTGAACATCATTGAAGTAAATGGTCCACTGGGCCTTTGGACTTTTTGGTTATATGGCCTCTGCTGTAAAGGTGTTTTGCTATAACTGGATTTGACCTCTTCCATGTAAGAAGATCTAAATTTTAAATGCAAAGTATTCTGGAAAATAAGAAAAAAAATAGAAAAGTCATTTATTCCAAAATTTGATAATCGACACCACAGTAGCCAATATATTTTAACTGTGCCATTTCCCTGTTATCCTTTTCTGATTCTTTAAAGACTTAACAAAATGCAGTTTGA
The DNA here is from genome assembly GCF_021556685.1 of Rattus norvegicus. Taxonomy (NCBI): domain Eukaryota; kingdom Metazoa; phylum Chordata; class Mammalia; order Rodentia; family Muridae; genus Rattus; species Rattus norvegicus. The sequence goes on from NC_141536.1 coordinate 144,656,268, forward strand.
CTTGAGACTGCAAATCTGGTTAAGGTAACAAATACTTCCATGAGGGGTAACCTCAGATACTTAAGAGTGTATTAGAGGCCTTGACAAACTCAGTGTTAGAAATTTTAAACCTCTTCAGAAAATAGGCTAAAGGTCTTTCCATTAAACTTTGATCCCTTTACTACTGGGATACAGTACAGTGTGTTACAGTCACGACTAGTTTCTTATTTATATACTTAGCTGACTTTGTTCAAATGTAGTTTCCTATTCTTATTATCTTACCAGCAATAGTTATCTCCACATTCAATGGCTTTTAACCAATAGTTTTCACATGAACTACACAAAAATGACATCTACCTTAGGTTAATATAAATTACCTTAAGCAAGAGCAGATATTTCTTTTGTTTCATCTACCCAGAGTTAAGTTTTCTTCTATATTATGTTCATTACTTTTAATGACATGTTCCTTTAAATCATCAGAGTAAAAACTGATTAAATTAAGCAATCACCTAATTTAAAGCAGCAGTAACTAAAGTCAGAAATATTTTGAGCATTGTAAAGATATTAGAATGTAGGAAAGCTCTGCATAAAACACTATTATATTAAATTACCCAACTTACTCTACACCACAACACTATTTCATTGAGCACTAATGCTCTAATTCCTCATGAAAGCTTGGTGATCTTAATGAGTTTAGATACAGCATTAAGAGTACAATCTGAAGATATTAGTGGGAACAAGTGATGTTAGAAAATACTGCAGAATTTGCATTCAAGTTTATCCTCAGCCTTTTCAACTTTTCTAGGTCACTAGTCACTAAAGTGAATAATTTTTAAAAACTGGTAGATACCTATTCCTGGGTTTTCTTTTGGCTATGAAACTGAAACTTTAGGAAATTCAATGCATAAAAGGTTAAAAATGTATGCTATGAACCCTGTCAACTATTTCCCATATCCTCTTTGGATTACTAAGAAACTACTAGTGATTCCCAACTAGATTTGCACAAGGAAAAAAATTTCCATAAATCAGACCTTTCTTTTCTCTTAACATCATTTTTAAACACATGATCTAAGAAATCCAGCTGGAATTTATGATCACCTTGGCTTATTTGAAGTGAGAGAATCATAAGCCTGAACCACAACACCCAATCCAAATTTTAAAAATTAATTCCTTATCACATTAAGATTATAAAACCTTGGCTAAGCAAAACCTTTAAGTAATCCACAAACAATTTTCTCATCTATTTTATGAAATTATAACAACCTACCTAACAAAGTTGTTGTGAGGATGATTGAGGTAGTTATTATGAAGCACTTTGAGCTCTTAGGAGGAAAAGAGCCAAAAAGAATTAAATAAGTGGCTATTTTATCATTGTTTCTCATTAAGTATTATGTGGTCATGATATGACAAAATGTTTTAGTATGGCATTATAAACATAGGCTAGATCATCTTGATGCACATAGCATGACCATTATCATGTGAAGAATTACTAATCTTGGAGCTGAATAGTAATTTCACAACAGCTGATAGGCTCCAATCTTGTAAATTGGATCCTGTTTAAACTGTTAATATTCCTTTTTGTATACTGTATTGTGTTGAGTCTGTAGCATGAAGTTCTTATTTCAACTTAGTCATCTAAAATATATTAAATATTCTTAATGGTCTCCTTGGATACTCTAGAGATAAAAAGGCCCAAAAAAGAAAAAAAAAAAATCCCATCAATACCTATTAAGTATTCTTTTGTTACTATCAAAAGGGCTTTTAAGCAGCAAGAAACAGAAACTCATAGCTGGTTCCTTTAGTGAAAAAGTAAAAGAAGGTAAACAGTAATTTCCATGGCCTTGGTACTATTTTTTCTATAACACCTTCTAATTCAATGATTCTTCTCATCACATCTCCAAAAATTAAGCCAAAGTTATCACATTTAAAACATAAGAACTCAAGAAAATCATGGAAGATTAGAGGGCAAAGTGTCCAGAAGGTCTTTGAAGCCATATCCTGAAGTCTATATACCACAACGCCCACGGCTTTATATCCTGAAGAACTTTCTCATCTCAAATGTTATGAGCAGTTTTCTAAGAGACGAAGAAAACCATAGTTTGATGCTTTAGCCACAAGAACAGATTTCCACAAAGTTAGTTCCCACCCCCCCAGGTTCCTTAATCAAACTTACTTTTTGCTACGTTCTTCATGGCCGTTAGCACTGTTCAACTTGTTCTCATCCTAAGCAAGGTTGATAGAAGAACATCATGAGGACGAAGTGGTAACATTTCAAGTTGTCAAAGGGTAAAGGGAATAGGAATAAGAAAATACAAGACAATTTTAAAACTAATCACTTATTTAGTTTAACATGGAAGGCTATAAAAAAATTTAGAAGGTATACGTTTAACCACTTTGTTGCTAATAATTAAGTCATCAAGAAACAAAAATTAAAATCTTTCCACATTTAACATATTATATTTTACTTTCTTACATTGTTTAGATATTAAATAAGTCATCCAGAATTACAATGTTGAAGTGGTTAAAGATTTCTATGAAACATGAAGTCATTTTGAGTTTTGTTCCGTGTGCTATTGTCCCTTTTGTCGGTACCATGGCTCTATTTCTGCCTAAGCCCCAAGTGGCCATGCTAGCAGCCAGCCACTATCGATTTCCTGTGACCGATGCCATTCCTGAGATCTTCGCCCATTTCCGTTGGAGGGTTGGGACTGTAAGAGCTTGATGCCACCTCTGTCACACATCTCGCCCTGAAGCAAACAGGGATTCACACTGCTTTAGTAATGTTGACTCCCAAGAACCCAAGAAAAGTTAATTAATAATCCACCAGTTCCAGCCTAAACATTTCCTACTTCCATACCTGTTTACATGGAATTATATCCAAGTTAAACTAAGACAAGAAACATTAAAACAGAAAGTATGGCTTCAAGAGTCTAGCATTACAAAATTAGACTATTTAAAGCTATCAGAATTCATCCAAAAGGCACCACATGGTCGTGCTACACTCCAAGACAAATGTATTATTTTTAAACGGTTTAAGCGCAAGGTTGATTTCAGTTTGAATACATCACCAATATAGGATATCTAAGTTACAAGGCTTAAGGTCTGTGACACCAGTGACAATGCATGCATGCACACTGCTATTTTCACCACCAACTGGTCAAAGAATGAAGAGTGCTTACTTTTACTGTCATACCGAAATGGGTCATATTGTATTACTAGCCAAAATACTGCCTTTCTAGTTTAGTGTGAAAAACTATGGCAGGGCCTAATTAAAAACAAAATGCTATGGAGAGCAGTAAAACAGTCATCAAGTGACTCTGAGCTGTGATACTGTCTCTTGCCTTTCCTTTTTTTTTTTTCTTTTCTTCTTTTCTTTTTCTGTTTTTTTTTCTTTAATTTCTATTCAGGGATCCAAGAATCTTAGTAATTATTAACTGAAAAGCAGATCAATACCTGCCTGTTTTAAGGTTTACTATCACCAGCCTTATATCTATTTATATAAAGTATAATTTTAAATCTCACCCATTTCTTCTTTCAAGACTCATAAGATTTTCTTGCCAGAGACTGGTTATATTTTATTATTCTTGGACCCCTGCAATTTTCCCAAACCACTGCATTCACCTTTTTGCTATACCAAACTGGAGCTGGTAATTCTTAGTTGAGTCATTTTACCTAGGGGACCACGGTACAGCGATAAGTCACTCAATTACTACCTTATGATTGACAGTTCACACTGGAATCAAAGGTGAATTCATGGGAGTAGAGGTGAGATATCGTTAGGCAAGTCTACAAAGAGAGATAGATGGGCATTTATTCATCACGCTGAAGTGAAACTACTGCACAATATTATTACATCAATAGCATATATTTACTTTTGTAAGTTACACGTAATGCATCTCTGATAAGATAATCAAGAGGGCTCCGGGAAGGTTAGTTTACATTTCAGCAGTAGTTTCGTGAATAATGCTAAATTAAGAAATATATTGAAGCTCACTAGCATGTTTTCTCACCTTCTTGTAAGGGGCCTCAAGCATTGCTTCAATATCAATATCGTCTGCCATTTTCTCTACTCGCCTAAAGAAGAACAAGACAGTCCTGTAAGTAAACAACCTGCAATTACGACCAAAATAAAATGTCTCCTTGACCTACAATACTCAAAGCTTGAGAAAAATCCTTTAAAAGCCCCAGTGACTAAAATTGTGCGATGCACACTCCACAAACTTCATTTGGTAAGTAAATGATTTAATGTATCTTTCATCTAACATAGGAGCAGAACTCAATGTCCGATTTTAAAAACCCGCCCAGGATGCCCTAAAACCAAACCTGAGAATATGAACCAGAGCGCTTCCCTTCACACAAAACCCGCGCTGCCATTTTAGCGGCAGAGGGAAACTCCCTCTGCTGGGAGGGGTTGTGTACCAAGGTAGCGTTCGACAGGCGCCATGTTGGGAGGTCGCGACCAGCCCCGGCCTCGAAAAGGACAGATCTTTATCTGCCCGAGAACCCACGGAGGTCCCTGACACTACCAAAATCTCCACAGTGACTTTGCCAGAATTGAAGGGCACAGCCAGGGAGAAGTGACCGACCTTGCCGAAAGGGCCCCCTCCCCCTCTGCGCACCTATAAAAGCCGCTAAAGCCTCGGCATCCCGGACCTCCCAACCTAAGGAAGGCTGACCACTACTAGCAGTCCGCGACGCCCTATACCTGTGCGGATTTTCGCGCGCCTGTGCTCGAATCGGGAAGTCGGCTGCCGCCGCCGCCGCTGCTGTTGCTACTGTTAAGTCACTAGGCCCAGGCCGCGGTACCGCCCAACCCGAATATCGGGCCCCGAGGGCGTCTAGGCCCAAACGAATCTAAAAGAAACAATGGGATTAAAGGAGCCCGCGACGGAGAGCAGGGCAGCGGCTTCGGCAGCTCAGGATCCACCCCTGCGACAGCGTCGGCTAGCTCCCTGAAATGGCGGCCGCTGCTCCTCCGTATTCACATTCACCAACACATACACACACACAAACACCCGGGGTCTCCCGGAGCCTCAGCACGGGCTCTCGCGAGAAACTGCCCGGTGTTCTAGACTGGAGAGCACGAAATATCGCGAGATCTCACTACGGCTCCGGCGACTATGGCCCAATCTCGTGCAATGATTGCGCCACAGATGATCCCATTCTCCCTTCCCCAATTCGGAAAGGCTTCTCGGACTCCCCCTCCAGATATGCACCAAATCTCGCGAGGCTACGCTGTCTCCAGGGCAAAGACAGTTGGTGCACTGACTGTCAATCTTTGGAAGAATTCCTTGCTGAGTGGATCTTTGCTGTCATCCCGGCTGGGTGTGAAGGTTTCCCCTCTCACAGCCGACCGCCCCCCACCCCTGACACCGGTCCTCCCACACATATGGCTGTCAAGGTCGCCATAAGGCAACCTATTAGAATACATATGGCTGTAGGGTAAGACATTCGTGTCCAAATTCACCGACGGTGAAAACTCATGCTTACAAGAATGAGATGTACACAAGCGAAGGGGAATAAAAAGTACGATTTTCTTGTCATTTGGTGTCACCAGTCGGATGTGGTCTCGATGGTTAAGCTTCTAAACACCCTTGGAAACCAGAGGCTGGGTGGGAAGAAACTGCAGTTTGTAGCTTTCTAACCCCTGAATTTAGTCGGGCTATGTGTCGGAGTTATTTGTTACTTTAAAGGTATCCTCGCTTTTCCCTAGGATTTTGACTGTCTACGTGTAAATTCACTGTTTCGTTTATTTTTTATTGGATTTTTCTTTTGTTTGCTTTTTATGTATTTGGGAGTGGTTCATACTGTGACAGAGAAGCTGAGTGATCATTGGAAGATTTTTTTTCCCTTTCACGTAATAGAAAAAGTTTTGAAATAAAATGAAATATCAAACCAGTCTTGAAACCTATCTGCAGCTTAATAATTGAGGGTATTAAAGATTCAAAATGTCACACCTTGGTTAGTGTAGCTGCTCCAACACTGTATGACCTTGGGCAAGTAAATTAAGCTCTCCATAAATTCCATCTCTTCCTGAAGAGGGGAATATCATAACTAGTAGCAAGGATAGGCTTAACACTAACCAAGGTTGCAAACCTTCACTAATGAATTCCCAGGTTTAGCAGTCGATGTTGTCTGTTGACCATGCAAACTCTCCATGGAATGTATGAAGGAAGGCTCCTTAGGAGTAGGAAGATGGAGTGGATTCATGGCTGGAAACTTCTTGGGGCTGGCCATGTAGAACAGTTTGGGGGGGTGGCTTTTCTAGCATGCCTGGTGGTGCTTGTCCAGAATTCCAGCCCTCAGAAACAGAAGCAGGGGTATATCTGTGAATTTGAAGTCAGTCTAGTCTATCTGAGGAGTTCAGGCCAGCCAGAACTAGGTAGTGAGACCCTCTCTCGAAAAAAAAAAAAATAGATTATATGCATTTCTCTTTTAGATGTGGCACAGTGCCTGAAACCACTGATAGTTTCCAACTTCCCTTATGGGCTACCAAAACTTCCCTGCCCCTATAAGGGGCCACATCCCATCTTTCTCTATAGGTATTTGGACCATAGGGTGAGGGGTGACAGAGATGCCCTTTCACCCAGAGTAAGCAGGGTCTCGCCTAACTAAGGAGAGATCAAGCCCCTCTCTGTTTTCTATCTCTCTACAGCTGTCCTCTCCCCCCCCCCCCCAGCTGGGCACCGAACCCAGGGCCTTGCGCTTCCTAGGCAAGCGCTCTACCACTGAGCTAAATCCCCAACCCCTCTACAGCTGTCCTTAATTGTTTTGTTCTGGATTGACAAGTCAAGGACAACCTGTACCACACAGTGAAAGGCTATGAAAAAGACAGAAGGGGGACTGGAGAGAAAGTAGCAGGAGCACTGACTGCTCCTGCAGAGAATTGAGGTTTGATTCCCAACACTCAAAAACGGAAAAGTAAGCTGGGTAGAGGTGACACATGCCTTTAGTCCCAGTACATAGAAGGCTGAGGTAGCAATGTCTATGAATTTGGTTTTTTTTCTTTTTTCTTTTTTTTTCGGAGCTGGGGACCGAACCCAGGGCCTTGCGCTTGCTAGGAATGTCTATGAATTTGAAGCCAGCATAGTTTACAGATCTAGTTTTAGGAGAGTCAGGGCTATACAGGAAAACCCAGTTTTGATAGCCAAAAAAGAGCTAGGTGGTATTCCTGTAGGTCTTTGATCCCAGAGGAACGTGAGAAGACAGAGGGAAGTGGATCTCTGTGAGTTCAAGGCCAGCCTATCCATAGAACAAGTTCCAAGACAGCCAAGGCTACAAGGGAAACCATGTCTTGAAAAAAGAAAGTTGATTGGTGGTGGCTCACACCTTTAACCCCAGCACTCGAGAAGGAGAGAGCGGTGAATCTCTGTGAGTTTGAGGCAAGCCTGGTCTATATAGTGAGCTCTAGGACTGCCGGAGCTACAGAATAGAGAGATCTTGTCTCAAAAAAAAAAGTTAGGGACTGAAAATATATGTACACATAAACCATTGAAACATAAAGAAAAAATAAATCTCAAAAAAAAGAAAAAGAGACATAAATGATTATCATAGCCATGTGCTGGTGGCACCCCTTTAGTCCCAGCACACCAGAGGTCCAGCCAAGCAGGCCTCTGTTGAGTCAGCCTGATCTACAGAATGAGTGGCTTCCAAGACAGCTGAGGCTAGACAGAGACACCCTTTCTTTCTTCCTTTCTTTCTTTCTTTCTTTCTTTCTTTCTTTCTTTCTTTCCTTCATGATTTATTTTATGTATATGACTACACTGTAGCTGTCTTTAGACACACCAGAGATGGTTGTGAGCCACCATGTGGCTGCTGGGAATTGAACTCAGGACCTCTGGAAGAGCAGTCAGTGCTCTTAACCACTGAGCCAAGAAACCCTGTTTCAAACAAACAAAACAAAACAAAACAAAACAAAGAAAAGAAAAGGAGAGAGAGAAAAAAGAAAGAGGTCATCATTAGTGGAATCGATTATTGCATAATTGTTAAATATATAAAATACACTGAATGACTCTTTTTTGCTCCCTTTTTTTTTTTTTTTTTTTTTTGGTTCTTTTTTTTTTTTTTTCGGAGCTGGGGACCGAACCCAGGGCCTTGTGCTTCCTAGGTAAGCGCTCTACCACTGAGCTAAATCCCCAGCCCCTTTTTTTGCTCCCTTTTAATTCCTGTTGTATGTTTGTTTGTTTGTTTGTTCTGATGCTTGCTCTTTCTACATAGCCCCAGCTCTCCTAAAACTCATCATGTAGACCAGGCTGGCCTTGAACTCACAGAGACTCACCTGACTCTGCCTTTACCTCCTGAGTGCTAGGATTGTGCTACCACACACAGCTTTAATTCTTTAAAAAATTAATTTATTTCATGTGTACTAATGTTTGCCTGCATGTGTGCGTGTCCCAGGGATGATGGACAACCTGGAAGCAGGGTGAGTCAGTCATGTGTATGTGGGAGCGAGACCCTGGTCCCCTGCAAGAGCAGCCAGTACTCTTACGAACTGAGCCCTCTTTTTTTTTTTTTTTTTCTTTTTTCTTTTTTTCGGAGCTGGGGACCGAACCCAGGGCCTTGTGCTTGCTAGGCAAGCGCTCTACCGCTGAGCTAAATCCCCAACCCCGAGCCCTCTTTTTTTCAACCCCCACCTTTTTTTTAGTATGGGTTCTTTATCTCATTTTACACTTAGGCCTGGCCCCATGGTTGATTGGTTTACTGTATGGTTTCACTTTATTCTGTTTTCTTGTTATGGGTAGGTCTGTTTGGCCTGCACGCACATCTGTGCCTCACAGCCATGCCTGGTACCTTCAGAGAGCAAAATGGGACTTTGGATTCTCAGGGTCTGGAATTACAGATAGTTGCGAACCTTCAAGTGGGTTCAAGAAAAGAGAGCTCAGATCCTAAGAGCAGCAGCCAGGTCTCTTAATCACCATGAAGTGGGGGCCAGAGAGATGGCTCAGTAGTTGAGAGCACTGATTGCTCTTCTGGAGGACCAGGTTTAATTCCCAGCACACACACAGCAACTCACAACTGTCTGTACACAGATGTACATGCAGGCAAAACACCAAGGCAAAATAAAACTATGTAATTATTTTTAAAAAGTCACCACTGGGGCTGGAGAGATGGTTCAGCGGTTAAGAGCACTGACTGCTCTTCCAGAGGTCCTGAGTTCAAATCCCAGCAACCACATGGTGGCTCACAACCATCTGTAATAAGATCTAATGCCCTCCTCTACTGTGTCTGAAGACAGCTACAGTGTACATATATAATAAATAAATCTTTAAAAAAAAAAGTCACCACTGAGGTATCTCTCCAGGCCCCTGGTGTTTTGGTTTGGTTTGGGTTGGGTTTGGATTTTTTTTGGAGATAGGATCTTCCTATGTAGCTCTGGCTGGTCTGGAACTTACTTCACAGACCATCTTGGCTTATGTATGCTTCCTTAGTGCTGGGATTACAGGCCTGTAACAAGCACCCCACCTTAGGAAGAAGTCTGTACCCTTGAAGTGGTCTGGGTAGATATTCTCTTTTTAGTGGCTACAACAAGAAGTTTTCTTCCTCCTTCTGCTCTCCTTAGCATATTGCCAAATGCTGGCACTATGACATTCTGAGAAATTCTCCTCCCTCTCACTTAGGGAGGCCTTAAGACCTGAAGAGCTCAGGAACTTTCTATCAAACCAGCCTGGAAAGACATAAGGGTGAGGCCAAGATAGCTTGCTGGGAGCGAGACAGGAAGGTGCTTAAGCTCTGGGGGCTGTCTCCTCTGTTTGTGGTTCTAGCTTCCTGAGTTCTCACACAGTCTGATTGCAGAGCCCTCTTCCGCTGGGACCTACACAAGGTGTCCTGTTCCTCTTGGCTGTGAGAGATAAGGACCTTGCTTCTTTATTTTAATTCTCACCAACACACACACACACACACACACACACACACACACACACACACAACCTGTTTTTAGGACAGACCTCATTGTAAATGTCCTGAGATTGTGTATTAAAGTTTAGCCAAACAGGTTTGAGAAAGATCAGTTCCCTAGTTTAGTATCTTTTTTGTGATGCACATTTCTTCTTCTTTTTTTTTTTTTCTTTTTTTCGGAGCTGGGGACCGAACCCAGGGCCTTGCGGTTGCTAGGCAAGCGCTCTACCACTGAGCCAAATCCCCAACCCCCTAGTATCTTTTTTGTTTGTTTTGTTTCCCCAGCCAAGAGTTTCTCTGGGCAGCTTTGGCTGATCCTAGAACTTGCTCTACCAGGCTAGACTAGCCTTGAACTCAGAAATCTGCCTGCCTGCCTTCTAAATGTTGGGATTAAAGCAGTGTGTTACTCCTACAGTATCGTGTGTTTGGTCTTTATTATCTTTATGTTTATTTATTTATTCATAATAATTTTTACTTTATGCACACTGGTGTTCTGCCTGCATGCATGTCTTCCTGGCAGATATCAGATCCCCTGGAACTGGAGTTACAGACAGTTGTGAGCTTTTGTATGGATGCTGGGAATTGAACCAGAGTCCTTTTGAAGAACGGTCAGTGCTCTTAGCCATTGAGGCCCCTGTTGCTTTTTTTTTTTTTTAAGATTTATTTATTTAACGTATGTCAATACACTCTCACTGTCTTCAGACACACCAGAAGAGGGCATCGGATCCCATTACAGATGGTTGTGAGCCACCATGTGGTTGCTGGGATTTGACCTCTGGAAGAGCAGTCAGTGCTCTTTTTTTTTTTTTTGGTTCTTTTTTTTCCGGAGCCGGGGACCTAACCCAGGGCCTTGCGCTTCCTAGGTAAGCACTCTACCACTGAGCTAAATCCCCAGCCCCGCAGTTAGTGCTCTTAACCACTGAGCCATCTCTCCAGCCCTGGATAGATATCTTAAATATGCTATACTCAGAATCAAGTAGAAAAACAAAAGATCATTTGTGTAGTAATATGCAGGGGTTGCAAAGATAGTTCAGTGGTTAGGAGAACTTGGTATTCTTCCAGAGGACCTGAGTTCAGTTCCCAACCCCCACATGGGGCTTATAGCCACCTGTTACTCCAGTTCAAGGAAATCTAACACTCTTTTCTGGCCTCTACTGGCACAGCACAAACAAGGTATACATATACGTGAAACACCAATACACATTAAATCAAAATAAATAAATCTTTTTTTTTTTAAGATTTATTCATTTATTATATATAAGTACACTGTAGCTGTCTTCAGATACACCAGAAGAGGGCATCATATCTCTTTACAGGTGGTTGTGAGTCACCATGTGGTTGCTGGGAATTGAACTCATGACCTCTGGAAGAGCAGTCCGGTGCTCTTAACCGCTGAGCCATCTCTCCAGCCCCCGTAAATCTTTTTTAAAATCTGAGAAGAATCTATAATTTTGGGGGGTGATGATGATGATGATGATGATGGTGTGTGTGTGTGTGTCTGTGTGTGTGTGTGTGTCTGTGTTGTGTGATTGCTGCTGGACCAGGGCCTGCATAGAGAAGCCAGGAGACAATTTTCCAGATTGTTCTCTCCTTCCACTGAGGGTTCCAGGCTCAAACTCAGGCTACCAGGCTACCAGGCTCTCAAGACAAGCTCTGTTATCTATTGAACCATCTTACTCTTCTTCTATCGAAAGAGTCTTATTATGTGGCTGAAGCTGGCCTAGAACTCACCAACATGGCTAGCATGGGCTATCTCCACCCTATCCACCCTACCCCAGCCCTCAGGGAGAGATTTTTAAGCATAAAAACTACCTCCTGGGTTGACATACTTCACTTAATAAGAACAGTCAGAACTACAGAATCCAAAAAGCAAGGTTAAAACACTTAGAGACGGGCTGGAGAGATGGTTCAGCGATTAAGAGCACTGACTGCTCTTCCAGAGGTCCTGAGTTCAATTCCCAGCAACCACATGGTGGCTCACAGCCATCTGTAATGAGATCTGATGCCCTCTTCTGGTGTGTCTGAAGACAGCTACAGTGTACTTACATGTAAATAACTAAATAAATATTTTAAAAAAAAGAAGCTTGTCTCACTGTGTATGCATAAACACAAAGGAACTTTATTATAAAAACATTTAGAGACTTTTCCAGAACTATGGACTTTGATGGATCAGGAATTTGTTTTAGTTTTGGTTGGTGGTAGTGTCTATGTGCTGAGTTTTATGGCCATATGGTATGCCATCATGGAATAAGTTGTGCTAAAGTATGGGGTCCTCTCTAAGGTCATAGGGTCTGTTACAATACTGTCTGAAAGTAAAAAAAGTATTCAAGTGTACCCTAAATTAAACCACAGTATATACAGAGCCAAGGGTCTGCACGACAAACTGTCCATATTAGGTCAGGATTCTGTAAGGGATTTACTTGCTGTATCTCTAAAAGCAAAGCACTAGGAAGAGAGACTTTGTTCAGGTGACTTTGCAATGTTATCAAAAACTCCATTAACAGGACATAGTGGTGCATATGCTTAATTCCAGCCCTGAGGAGACACAGGCAGGCAGATCTCTGGAGGCTAGGGACCATCCTCATTCGGAGTTCAAGCCTTGCCTAGACTACATACAATAAGATCTTATCAGGCTGGAGAGATGGGCTGGAGAGATGGCTCAGCGGTTAAGAGCACCAACTGCTCTTCCAGAGGTCCTGAGTTCAAATCCCAGCAACCACATGGTGGCTCACAACCATCTGTAATGAGATCTGATGCCCTCTTCTGGTGTGTCTGAAGACAGCTACAGTGTACTTATATATAATAAATGAATAAAAAAAAGATCTTATCTCAGAGCAAGACAAAATATCTCCATTCAGGGCCTGGATGGATGGGTCAGTGGTTAAGAGTACTTGTTCTTAATCCCAGCAACCACATGGTGGCTCACAACCATCTGTAATGGGATCCGAGGCCCTCTTCTGGTGTGTCTGAAGGCAGCGACAGTGTACTTATGAATAAATCTTAAAAAAATAAACAAATAAATACTTTAAAAAAAAAAGAGTACTTGTTCTTGCAAAGGATCCAGTTGGGGTTCTAGCACCCACATGGCGTTTACAACCTATCTCAGTTCCAAGGGATCAGAGACACCTTCTGCTGACCGATGTAGGCACCAGGCCCTCACACGGTGCCCATTCACGCGTGACAGCAAACTACTCAAACACACAAAATAAAATAAAATCTGAAACAACAAAACCCACTTCTAACCAGTCATGCATGTCTTTAATTCCAACACTCTGGAGGAAGGAAGGTAGGTCTTTGTGAGTTCCAGACCAGCTAGCTGTACATAGTGAGTTCCAGGTCAGCCAGGAAAACCAGTCTCAAAACAAAGAATTGACAATAAAAAAATAAATAAAGCTAAACAAACAAAAAACCACACACACAGACAGACACACACACACACACAAAACCCAGGTTCAGGTTAGGTTTCTCCTGCTGTTAAGTTCTCTTTGTTTTGCTTTATTTTTCTTCAAGTTGGGCTTTTCTATGTAGCCTTGGCTGTCCTGTAGACCAGGACACTCTGTAGACCAGGTTGCCTTCGAACTCAGGAATCTGTCTGCCTCTGCCTGCTGGGATTTTTTTTTAAGATTTATTCATTGATTATATATAAGTACACTGTCGCTGTCCTCAGACACACCAGAAGAGGATCTCTTTACAGATGGTTGTGAGCCACCATGTGGTTGCTGGGAACTGAACTCAGGACCTCTGGAAGAGCAGTCGGGTGCTCTTAACCACTGAGCCACCTCTCCAGCCCCCGAGTACTGGGATTAAAGGTGTGTGGCATCTGTTGTAGATTCTATCAGAACTCAGGGCGTAGACTCAGTACTTCTTACACTCAAAGCCATCACAAATAATTTAATCTACAATTCACCTTCTTTTAGTTTTAGCTTTGGAGTATTGGCTAAGTTTCCAGAGGGACTTAGCTCAGAAAAGCCATACATGTACGTATGTACCTAAAACAAGTGAAGCTTTAAAGCAGTCAAACCAAACAGTACCCCTTCTTCCTCCCCCACACCGTGGACTGGGAGAATAGGTTGGTAGGTTTTTCTGTTCTCCCAGGATCCCTCCAGCCTGAAACCTGCCAGCTTAGAAACATCTAACTGCACTCTAAGGTCAAACTATAGGAAAAAACCCACTATCTTCAAAGTTTGGGTGTTCTTATTACAGCCACAGAGGTCTTGGATTTCCTTTTCTTAGAATTAGATCTCCACGGACCATTTCTCGTCCATGTAGCTTCTCTGCTCTTGTCAAAGGTTATAAACAATTCCCACTAGAATTACTTTGCCTTTTTTTTTAAAAGATTTATTCATTTATTATATATAAGTACACTGTCGCTGTCTTTTTCTTTTTTTTGGGGGGGGGTTCTTTTTTTTCGGAGCTGGGGACCGAACCCAGGGCCTTGCGCTTCCTAGGTAAGCGCTCTACCACTGAGCTAAATCCCCAACTCCTGTCGCTGTCTTTAGATACACCAGAAGAGGGCATCTGAACTCAGGACCTCTGGAAGAGCAGTCAGTGCTCTTAACCGCTGAGCCATCTCTCCAGCCCTTGAAAAATTTTTTTAAAGTGTTCTAAGGGTTGAGAAAGTGGCCAAGCAGGTAAAGGAACTCACCACCAAGCCTGAAGACCTAAGTTCAGTCTCTAGGACCCTAATGACTGGAGAGAAAAACCTGACTTCCAGTAAGTTCTCTAACCTCCACAGGCGAAGTAGGGTGTGGCCCTCCATGCCTTCCAAACATTTTTTTAAACCTTATTTTGTGTGTTTATATGCATATGTGTCCTGGTGCTCCTGTGGAAGGCGGGGTGGAACCTGTGGAGTCAGACCTCTCCTTTCCCTTTACTTGTTTTGGGGTTTGAGCTCAGGTCACCCTAAGACACTTTGTCTTAGGGTTTCTGTTGCTGTGATGCAACACCATGCCCCAAAAACAAGTTGGGTCAGAAAGGGTTTATTTGGATTATACTTCCATATCTCATTCCATCATTAGAGGAAGTCGGAACAGGAATTCAGGCAGGGCAGGAACCTGGAGGCAGGAACTGATACAGAAGCCACAGAGAGGTGGTGCTTGCTGGCTTGCTCCCCATGGCTTGCTTAGCCTGCTTCCTTATAGAACCCAGGACCTCAAGTCCAGCGATGGCACCAGCCACCCTCCCCTATTGATTACTAATTTTTTTTTCTTTTCTTTTTCTTTCGGAGCTGGGGACCAAACCCAGGGTCTTGTGCTTGCTAGGCAAGCGCTCTACCGCTGAGCTAAATCCCCAACCCCTATTGATTACTAATTGAGAAAATGCCTTACAGCTGGATCGCATGGCGGCCTTTCCTCAACTGAAGCTCCTTCCTCTCTGATGACTTTAGCTTGTGTCACACTGATACACAAACCCAGCCAGCCCACCCTTATTTGGTGAGCCATCTTGCTAGCCCTGTTTTTACTTCTTGTTTATTTATTTATGTGTTTATTTATTTAAGATAAGGTCATACTATGTAGCAGTGGCTGGCCTGGTCTCAAACTCTCAGAGCTCTACCTGCCTGTGGAGTGCTGGGATTAAAACCCTAGGCCACCATGGCCAAATTACTTTTTATTTTGGGGGAAAGTATCATTAAATTGCCTGGGCTGGCCTTGAAATTTGTGATCCTGTTGCTTTGGCCTTTTGAGTATCTAGGAGGACAAGGCTGGAGCACTAGGCCTGGCCTCACAGTGTCGTTTTACTGGTAAACTGGTAATCAATCCATTATGCTAGAGTCTCTCTCTCTCTCTCTCTCTCTCTCTCTCTCTCTCTCTCTCTCTGTATTGCTAAGAGCTACAAATCCATCCATATTTCATCTAAATGTCCCATTATGCCATTATGTCACATTTGATATTAAAATCCCATAGACTAGTGGAACACTTCTAGATAACGCAGACAAGGAGAATCTTACTAGGATTTGAAACTGAGACTGGTAACATGAGGTCAGTCTTATAATCCCTCCCCCTTGAAAAAGTGCCATCCGTGCTGGGTAGTGATGTCCCACGCCTTTAATCCCCGTGTTTGAGAGGCAAAGGCAGGTGGACCTTTGAGTTTTAGGCCAG
Source organism: Rattus norvegicus (assembly GCF_021556685.1). NCBI lineage: Eukaryota > Metazoa > Chordata > Mammalia > Rodentia > Muridae > Rattus > Rattus norvegicus. The sequence continues at coordinate 144,672,239 of NC_141536.1, forward strand.
CCTGGTCTACAGAGAGTGAGTTCCAGGACAGCCAGGGCTACACAGAGAAACCCCTATTTTGAAAAATGAACTAAGGGGTGGGAGAAACCAGGAAATGGGATAACATTTAAAATGTAAATAAAAAAAATGCAATTTAAGAAAAAAAGAAAAATGAACCAAGGGAAAAAAAAGTCTTATTTAAAAAAAAAAAAAAAAAACCAACTAGGAAAGCCTGGCTGCATGTGCCTGAAATACATAGGGGGACCCAAATATACAGATAAAAACATTAAAGCAATAGTCTTTCAAAGACCTAGAGGCAAAAAAGAACCATAGAAAATGACAGAGGGGGGTTGGGGATTTAGCTCAGTGGTAGAGCGCTTGCCTAGGAAGCGCAAGGCCCTGGGTTCGGTCCCCAGCTCCGGAAAAAAAAGAAAAGAGAAAAAAAAAAAGAAAGAAAGAAAATAACAGAGGATGGGCTAGTGAGATGGCTTGGAGGTTAAGAGCACTGGCTGCTGCTCTAGAGGATCTTGGTTCAACCCCCAGCACCCACATGGCAGCTCACAAACATGTGTAACTCCATTCCCCAAGGACTCAAGTCCTTTTCTGGCTCTGTAGGCTCCATGCATGTATGTAGTACACAGACATCTATAAAGGCAAAACACCCGACTACATATAAGCAAAATAAACAAAAATACCAGTGAATACTTGGAGTATCTTCTTTAACTGAGCCTCACGGTGGTGCACACTCTTTTTTTTTTTTAAGATTTATTTATTATTTATTTCATGTATGTGAGTACACTGTCGCTGTCTTCAGACATGTCAGAAGAGGGCATCAGATCCCATTACAGATGGTTGTGAGCCACCATGTGGCTGCTGGGAATTGAACTCAGGACCTCTGGAAGAGCAGTCAGTGCCCTTAACCACTGAGCCATCTCTTCAGTCTGGTGGTGCGCACTCTTTTTTTTTTTTTTTTTTTTTTTTCTTTTTTTCGGAGCTGGGGTCCGAACCCAGGGCCTTGCGCTTCCTAGGCAAGCGCTCTACCACTGAGCTAAATCCCCAACCCCATGGTGTACACTCTTAATCCTAGCTCTTGGGAGCAGAGGCAGGTGGATCTCTGAGGTCTAAGACAGTCAGAGCTACACAGAGAAACCTTGTTCCGAAAAACCAAAATAAGTAAATAAGTACAGAAGGACCCTGGCATCCAGAAGTAGGAGAGAATGATTCATGCAACTTGTATTCTGACTTACACATGAGTCTTCTAAGCATGCATGTGCGCACACACATACACGCAACATTAAAATAAATAAATACATGCAATAAGATATAGGCTCTTTCTATGTAACCCTGGCGGGACTGGAACTCACTCTATAGAACAGGCTGGCCTCCAACTCATAGAAGTAATGTCTGCCTCTGCCTCCAGAGTACTTTTTTAAAGGCCTGTGTCACCACACCCAGCCAATTATAGACAATTCAGAAAAGAGGAACTGACAGAAAAGAGCTGGGCATGGTTGCAAGTCCAACAATTGGAAGGCTGAGGGGACAGGCTGTGCTCAGGAGACCTTGTTTAAAAAAGAAAGGGGCCGGGGGTGGTGTCCTCTGTGAAGAATTCCTGATAAGAAAACCAGCTAGGCCTCCGGAGTCAGATTGCTGAAAAGAGTGAGTGTGGAGAGTTTGGAATGTTGCAAGTCTCAGAGCTGGTTTCTCTTGGGTTCTCTAAAGAGCCCATCTGTGGGTCAGATCTAGGATCCTGATATAAGAGAAACCTTGAACTGTATAGTTAGTAAACAAAGCCCTATTCTCCAACAATGGAAGGGCTAGGAATGCTACCACACAGCTTCTAAGCCCTCCTGCTGAGATTACCCCACTTTAACTATTTACTTAATGTTTCTACTAATGTATTTTTGTTTTTGTTTTGATTCTTTTGAGAGAGGGTTTCTTTACATAGCCCTAGCTGTCGTAGAATTTACTATGTATGGGATTAAAGGAGTCACCACACCTGGCCTCTACTAATGTGTATTTTTAAAAATGCCTTGGTTTATAGCTTTGCTTTGTTTCTATAAAACTCCATGAAACTACCTCCATGAAGTAGGGTAATTTAAATCTGTATTTTTCCAGGGTATGAAAATTTACACTTTGGTTGCACAAATTATCTCTTAATCCCTTTGTTTGAAGAGCTATGTTTTTTTTTTGTGGACAATAACTTTAATCTCAGTATGACAGGGGCAGAAATGTACAGCACTGTGAGTTCAAGGCTAACTTGTTCTACTTACTGAGTTCCAGACTAGACAAGGATACATATTGAGACTGTTTCAAAAGAAAAAGAAAAACAAAAACAAGAAAAACGTCAGAAAGTGTGGTTAGATGAGCAAAGGCATAGGTGCGGATGGATAGATTGATTGACCAGTTAAGTAGTGTAGGGACATGTTGTGATTAGAGTTATAATTTAAGAAGTGAAAGTTCGGTTGCTTCCAGTGTCAAATCAAATCATGATCTCCTCAGTAAATAGCAATGTTATCACCTCTCGTTGGCACTTACTAAGTCCCACTGGGAAAACCTCTCTTTTGTTGAGGTTGCATCTTGGACCTTTGTCCCTAGAGACAAAAATACAGCTCTTTTTCTTCTCAGCCTCCGTTGGAATCCTTTTCTAGGGATGAGAGAGCAAAGACAGGTGAGAAGGTTCAGATGAGGACTTGAAAGAGGCAGAGCACAGAGGGTGAACTGGATGTGTGAGAATGAGAAAGCCTGGTGACAATCGATCTTGAAGACTTAGCTCTTCATCTGGAGAAGGGAAGAAGTCGATATGAGAAGCCCTTGCGTGTGAAGAGCGGATTGGAAGAGGGAAAGTAATGATCTGTAAAGACTACGATCTTCCTGGAGAGTGGTGACAGAGGGGGTAGAGGGAGGTGGGTGACTTCCAGACGCATTTAGAAGGAGAATTAAGAAGGCAGATGGACAGTATCCAGGCCCCTGCTTCTGGTGACCTCAGCGGTCACGGGTGAGTGCGGACTTGGTGTTCCCGCTTCAGGGAGATGGGCGTGGCTTGCTCGCGCTGTCGCCCTGGTGACCGGGCGGGGCGGGGCCCGGGGCGGGGCTGTGGAGCGGCTGCGTCACTCGGTGGTGGAGATGGTGCGTGTGTGTGGGGGGCGGGGGATACGCTGGGCGCGTCCCCGGGGTCACGTGGTGCGCAGCGCGCACAGTCCTTCTGTCGGTTGGTCTGGAGCGGCGCAGCAGGAGCGGGGCCGTGAGGTGAGCTCGTGGCGAGGCGCGGCGACGCGAAGCAGCTGGTTGGGGCCGTGTCGGGAGCAGGCCCCGTGCCGCGCGCGCGCTGTGCGGGCGGGACCGGGGACGGACGCCCTGGCCACTGCGGGACCCTGGCTCAGTCCTGTTCTCCGACTGGCCCCCGGATCACCCAGCCCCGGAGGGAGGCCCGGGGACCGCTGCTGAGAGCGTGGCGGGCGTGCGAGCGCCGCCCAATCACTGCGGCTACCCGCGGGAATGACGGCCTCCCAGGCCAATCAGCGCGGTCCGAGGGGGCTGGGCCGCGAGGTGCGGGCCCGGGGCGCGGAACGGGGCTGTGGGGGTGGGGAGGGGTGCGGAGGCTGCACCCCCTGCTTAGCCCGCGAGATAGGGGGAGGCCTACGCTGCTGCCTCTGCTGCGGGAACGGGTTTTCGTGTAGTGCCTTTCTTATCCTGCTCTGGGAAGCACACCCTTTCCTCAAGACCCTGTATATGGGAGTGTCCCCTTTCTCTGTAGTTTGGAAAATCTGGGCGTCCTCCCCTTCCTTAAACTCAAGTCTTGGGATTTTTCTCTGAATTTCTAGCCGTCCCTAAAAACGAACTGAAGTCATACTCTTTTCTTTGCTCCCCCATACTGAGGGAACACTCCCATATTCAAACCTAATTAAGTTCTCCCCTTTCAGTTTGGGGTTCAGTCCGTTGATAGGTTCTTCAGAAGTCAGGTCATTAACCAAAGTTATAAAATACTTTATTACATTCCATAACTCTGAGGAGGAGTTCTTTCCAGGCCTCAGATCTGGTATGTTTTCAGAAGTTAGTGAATTTGGGGGTCAGTCCTTCAGTCTGGAATGCGCATCCCTTTCAAGTTCTTCTCCAAATCCTGATGCTTGTGGCACATAGTTTTCAGTTTCACTATAGGGGATTCACTGACTTGTCCTTAAGTCTGTCCTTGGGGCTTCACTTTTTCACGTGTTCTTCAACCTAATTTGTGTCTGGGGGGTGGGGGAGGGACTTGTTTTCCTACCTGAGAGAATCTTTAAGGTTTGAGATGCACCTCTCTTTGCAGGAAACATACCACCCTCGGGGTGCTGCAAGTGCTCTGGGCACACCTTTCTCCTGAATCCTTTCATTCCTAGATATGGTCAATCTTGAGCATTCCCCCACCTACCCATTTCCCCACATCATCCTTTTTTTTTTCCTAGTTGAAAAAACGTATTTATTTATTGTCGTGTGCCATAACGCACATGTGGTGATCACAGGCCAAGTTGCAGGAAGTTATTCCTCTGCTTCCACTTCGCGGGTCTTAGGGATCAAACTCGGTCATTCTTGGCTGCGTGCTTGCTGAACCATCTAGCTAGCCAGCCTTCCTCCTGTGGGACCAGTGCTGTGTAGCTATCTGGGAACCTACCATGCAGTCCCGGTGGCCTATGATCCTCCTGCCCTAGTGGCCTGGGTGCTGAGATTATTGGTGCTCTTTCCTTTTTCCTTCCCTCCTGTCTGTCTGTCTGTCTGTCTTCCTTCCTTCCTTCCTTCCTTCCTTCCTTCCTTCCTTCCTTTTTCTTCCTAGCTTTTCTGCCATTCAAGATAGTTCCAGTCTTCTGTTTCCTTCCCTCTTTGGAACCACATTCTCCTTATGTGCCCTCCCAGGCTCTGTCGTGTACCCTTTGGTCTTCCTTCCTCTGTTGAGTACATATCTGCAAAACACTTTCTGTGGCCTCTTCTTTTTTTTTTTTCCCCCTCAGGGAAGTTCTTACTGTTACCCCAACCCTGAGCCTTTCTTCCCTTTCGTTCACATGGCTTTTGTTGTGAGTATTGTCTCACTGGGTAGTTCAGGTAATCCTGGAACTTAGTAGGTAGCTCAGATTGGCTTTGAACCCTTCTGCCTCTGCCTTCCAAGTGCTAGGGCACAGGTAAGAACTTCCATGCCTGGCTCACATCACATGCCTTTTTTATATATAGCTTATTTTTCTGCAAACAGGAATCCTTTTGGTTCAGTCTGTCCAGAGGTTTTCCTAGTTTCTGGTTCCTGTTGGACAGTGTTCTGTTTATTTAGTGATGATAGTGACTCTCCTCCATCATCCTCTTGTTTGGAGGGGGCCACAAGACTAGGACTCCTGACTTATTCTGGAGTGAAAATGGGGAGGAATCCCCTAGTAATTTTTGATTATTCTTGGAACTTTTTTTTTTTTTTTTTTTTTTGGTTCTTTTTTTTCGAAGCTGGGGACCGAACCCAGGGCCTTGTGCTTCCTAGGTAAGCGCTCTACCACTGAGCTAAATCCCCAACCCCTTCTTGGAACTTTTAATCCTCTGGTGCTTTACTTTGTAAGTTTCTGGCGAAGCCTTCCATAGTTTTTGTGAGTCTGATCTCCGCAATTGTGGCAGGAGGACTGTGGTAAACTTGAGGACTGCCTGGCCACCACGATGAGTTCTAGGCTAGCTAGGAATACATCTCAATCTGCTTGGTTGGTTCTAAGGCTCTTAGGTTCTGTTCCTCCCTACACATCCTCCTTCCCTTCCTTTTCCTTTTTCCTTTTTTACATTTTTATTTTTATTTTTTGAGTCAGGGTTACTCTGTGTAGCCCTGGCACCCTGGCTGTCCTGGCTCCGTATACCAGGTTGGCCTCAAACTCAGAGATCCACTTCCTCTGCCTTCTGAGTGCTGGGATTAAAGGCCCATCACTGCTGACTCCCTTTAATCTCCCTGTTCTCTGGGTGAGGGCTTCAGAGACTTTTCTAGTCATGTATGCTTTCTAGACCATAAACTACCTTCCATTAGTTCAAGAAAAGAAGTCATTTTGGCTCAAAGATGTAGCTCAGTGGTGGAGTACTTGGCCTAGCATGTGTGGAGGGCCTGGGCTTGGTCCTCAGCTTGAAAAACTGTTGCAGCCAGGTGTGGTGGAGTACAGTTTCCATCTCAGCACTCAGGAGACAGGCAGGTGGGCTCTGTGTGACTTCCTTGTTCCTGGTCAGCCAGGGCTACATAGACAAACTCTGCCTCAAAAACCAAACATCTAAAAACCCCCAAACAAACAAATCCGCACCTAGGGTATCTTGCTTCTTAGAAGCCTACTGAGGTAGGTTCTCTAACATTTCTCTCCCCTCTAGATTTTAAAAGCTCCGTGCTTTTCAGGCCTTGCCCCTGATTCATTTCTCCACAGCTGGAGTTTCAAGTGCTTAGGGGATAATGACTCCTCTGACATTTCTTCCTTCGGGAAGTACTTGAATGTGCAGCTGCAGGAGGCCTGAGGGGGAGGGGGGGAGGGAGTTTGGATCTGGGAAGCTATTCCAGTAGGACAGGGCAGGAATACAGCATCTCAAGACCAAGTTCTGAATCTCATTTAGAAGCTGGACATTTGCCAGGCACCTGCTTCCTTGGGATGCTGGGGGATTTAATGGTACCCACGGGAGCCTGCAGGAACTAATGGGACTTGTGGGGAAGCGCTCCGAACTTAGTGTGAAAACTTGAATAAAATTGTTCATTATTGTGTTTTTGGAACAGCTTAGCTGCCTCTCATTTTTTGTTCACTAAAGTCCTAGAACTTAGTTGTGTAATTTCAAAGGGAAATAAATCTCGTGTTCATTAGTAGTAAGTACTACATTTCTTTAAAACATGGAGGTCTGCCTGAGTAGTGCCTAATAAAATATGGTCTGCTGAAGTGAATAACTACTTTGTCTCTTTTTGTGGCCGTTTCTGCTTCATCTGTATAGTGCTGTAAGTACACCTTTGAAGGGCCCTACACTCTAGCTTCTCATCCTGGAATGTGCGTTCGAATTACCGGCCTGTCTCCTTAAAATGCTCACTCTGGTTTGGTAGGTGGAAGATGGGGTCTGAGTACATAGCATCCTAGTTTTTTGGTGATGTTAAGATTAAGGGGTACACACCACATTTCCATAGACAGCTGGAGAGCGCTCAGTGAAGACAGAAAACCAATCTTTAGCCAAATGCTGGGGGTTATTTACCATTTCCCTTTGTTCAACATCCTCTTTTTTTTTTTTTCCTTGAGACAGGGTTTATAGCTCTGGCTGTCCTGGAACTTATAGATCCAGGTTGAACTCAGATGTCTACCTCTTAAGTACTGGGATTAAAGGCATGGACCACCATTGCCAGCCCGACATCTATCTCTTGAAGCTGTACAAGTCCATTTTCTTCATATAGGCTCTCTTCAGTTACCTATGTAGCTTGAACATACACGTTTTATGCTTCAGTCCTTTGAGTGCTAAAATGCTGGGATTACAGATTTGCACCACTAAGCCCAATCAATTTCTTTTTCCCTTCCTTTTTTAGTTAAAAGAGAGAGGAACAAAGGACTTCCATTTTGTGTTGCGTCACATGCTTGCCCGATGCCCACAGAGCTCACAAGAGGGGGTTGGATTCCTTGGAACTGAAGTTGCAGTTCATCGTGAGTTGCTTGTGGGTGCTGGGAATTGAACTGGGGTCCTTTGCAAGAGTGGCCAGTACTTTTAACCCATGAGCCATTTCTCCAGACTTGCTCCAATTTCCCCCTTCCCCATGTTCTGATTCTATAGTTGCCACAGTTCCTAGCTAACCTTTAGCTTTTAAACCATCTACAAAATATACTGGTTTTTCTGTATATTGCTAGGTTTAACTGTTTAAATATATGTGCTTTTAATGTGAACTTTGGAGGGGGTGGTAGGCTGAGGTTTGAACTGTTTGTCTTCTAAGCTTCTATATCTTAAGCCTTGATGGCTAAATTTTGACATAAAATCATTCCAGTAAGTACTGCTTAGCTAGCTTGTTTCTGATTTCTCTTGTTACTGTGAGAAAGGAGTCAAGATATTGTACATGGAGCCACTGGAGTTTTTAGAGCTCTTTAAATAGACTCGGTGAAGGCCAGGCTGAAGCTAGGTGCTTGTTCTTGAGTAGAAACTGCTGCTGGTTCATCAGTTAAATGCTCTAGGAGGCAGTCCCGGTGAGCTGCCGACACCCATTGTAGTAATCTCTTGTATTTTAGGGGATATTTCTTTCATATATATATATTTATATATATATTTTTTTTGTTCTTTTTTTCGGAGCTGGGGACTGAACCCAGGGCCTTGCGCTTCCTAGGTAAGCGCTCTACCACTGAGCTAAATCCCCAGCCCCTCTTTTATATTTTTAAGCTAGGTTCTTTTATGAGTAGCCTAGATTGGCCTTGAACTCCTGTTCCTACTGCCTCTTCATTCCAAGTGCTAGGATTCTAGGCATGTGCTACTAAAGCCCAGCTCTCAGTGGTTTTTTTCCATTCTGAATCTCTTGAATCATTAGTACGTTAGTATCTGTTTCTCTGTTAGCTTTCCTGGCCCTCTTCCAATGTGATCCTGTTCCAGGCCCTGATCAGGACCAACCTGAATGACTAGGCTGTTCTGTGTCCCTGATCTTCCCCCAGCCCCTCCACTTCTCACAGGAATGTCAGATTATCTTCAGTGATAGATTTGATCTGGATCTGGCAGTGGTCCCAGCAAATCACTTCCTGCTCTTAGGACCTCATTCTCCCCAGCTGAGCAGTTGATTACTTCAAAGTCCACCCTCATGGACTCTGTAGGGACCTTGTTTAGAAACCCAGTTGCTTGCAGAGTGTCTAGTAGCAGGTCTGATTCCTTCACATGCTTCAGTGGGCAGAATGCCCCTGGTTTTCTTGTCCCAAGCCACTTCTGCTGGCGCACTCTCCTTCCTAGCCAAGTAGCCAGCTTGTCTTCACACCCAGGATCAACGTTCTTCTGCTGTGTGTGCTCTGTCAGTCCTGGCTGTGCTTCATTCAGAAGTACCTGCGTTAGAAGTCACACTTCTCCATTCAGTGTTAGCCACCTCTGCATCACTAAGATCCCTGCGCTGTTTGTTTTCAGGCTGTATGTTGTATATAACCATATTTTTTTGTAAATGCTTTTTTCTTTTTTTTTTTTTTAAAGATTTATTTATTATATATAAGAACACTGTAGCTGTCTTCAGACACACCAGAAGAGGGCATTGGATCTTATTACAGATGGTTTTGAGCCACCATGTGGATGCTGGGAATTGAACTCAGGACCTCTGGAAGAGTAGTCAGTGCTCTTAACCGCTGAGCCATCTCTCCAGCCCAAATGCTTTTTTTCTTAAGATTTATTTATTTATTGTATAAGTACACTGTAGCTGTCTTTTTTTTTTTTTTGGTTCTTTTTTTCGGAGCTGGGGACTGAACCCAGGGCCTTGCGCTTCCTAGGTAAGCGCTCTACCACTGAGCTAAATCCCCAGCCCCCACACTCAGCCTTTTAATTTATTACTATTTGTGTGTGTGTGTGTGTGTGTGTGTGTGAGACATGTTTGCATTTTTGGAAGCCCAAGATTCTTTCTGAATCCCTTCACCCCTTTATAGTCATATATCTATTCATTTTGAGGGTTTACTATGGAGACCATACTAGCCTGAGATTCACAGACATCTTATACATCCATCTTATACGGTAACCCCCACCCTCTCAACCCACCTGTCTCACTGTGTAGCTCGTGCTGGTCTGGAACTTGGCTGTGTGAGACCGAGCTGACTTGCAACTCAGTAAAATGAACTTCCTCCACCTCCTTAGTGCTGTGACTAAGGGGTCTGACACCACACTTAGCTCCAGTTCCACCTTTAAAAGTCAAATTTATGTAACGTTTTTACCTTTTCCCATCTTGTTTATTCTTTATTTTTCAAGTTTACTTAATTAAAATTTTGCTTTGTATGTGTACTTCATGCATGCAGTGCCCTGTGACGCCAGAAGAGGGCGTTGGCTCCTCTGGAACCAGAGTTGCAGACAGCAGTGAGCTGTTTGTTATGTGGGGGCAGGATTGAACTGGGTCCTCTGGAAGAGCAGCCAGTGAGCCAGGCTGTTAACTGCTGAACCATTGCTCAGCTCTCTCCATCTTACTTCTTGATATCTCTCACTGAACCCCATCTCTCCAATTTGGTTAGATTAGTTGGTCTTTGCTGGGTTTGGGTTACAAGTGAGTGCTCTGGTTTTTCTACTAGTGCAATGAGGATTTTATCCACGGAGCAATCTTTCTAGCTCCTTTCCCCCTTGCTTTGCTTTGCTTTACGTCCTTTTTGAAAACAGGATCTCCCTGTGTAGATCAGGTTGGCTTCAGACATGTGCGAATCATCCAGTCTCTGCCTCCTGAGTGCTGAGATTACAGGCGTGTACTATCATGCCTGGGTCCCTACCTCCTCCCTCACTTTTTCCCTTCTTTTTTTTTTTTTTTTTTTTTTTTTGGTTCTTTTTTTTCCTAGGTAAGCGCTCTACCACTGAGCTAAATCCCCAGCCCCTTTTCCCTTCTTTTAATTAACAGGGCAAGTCGCATGACATTTTAAAGGTGAAAGGCAGTTTGCAGCCAGATGGAGTGCTTAGAAATCTAGCACTTAGACGGTGGAAAACAGGTGAACCAAGTGTTCAGAGTCTTCCTAGGTTAGGGGAGACTGTCTCAAACCACAAAACGCAGTTTGCTTTGTTTTAAGACTCGGGATAAGGGGTTGGGGATTTAGCTCAGCGGTAGAGCGCTTGCCTAGCGAGCGCAAGGCCCTGGGCCCTGGGTTCGGTCCCCAGCTCTGAAAAAAAAAAAAAAAAGACTCGGGATAAGTGGGTAGTGGTGGCGGCGCCTGACTTAAGTCCCAGCACTCAGGAGACAGGTAGGTGTATCTGTGAGTTGTCAGCCTGTTCCACAGTGCTGTGTGTTTGCCTGCGTGTATGTCTGTGCACCATGTGTATGCAGTGCCCATGGAGGCCAGAAGAGAGTGTTGGGTCTCCTGGAACTGCAGTTACAGAAGGTTGTGTTGCCATGAGGGTGCTGGGACTTTAATCCAGGTCCTCTGGAAGAGCACAGGAACGACACTGGCTCTGGCTCTCCAGCTCTTTTGTTTTTATTTTATTTGTTGGAGATGGGTTTTGCTGTGTAACTCTGGCTGCTGTGGAATCTTCCTGCCTCTGCCTTCAGAGTACTGGGATCACACTCAGTTTTGATAGATTACATTACAAGTTTAGAGAAAGGGGAGGAGCTGCCCTTGGACTACTTCCCTGGGACTGGACTGCCCCATAGGTTGCACTAACAATGAGGTAACAACCCAGATCAAACCCTTTACTTGTAATAACGTTAATGGCTTTGCTGGATCATTGCCTAGGTCTCTCCAGTTGGACCATGGTTATTTGGCCAAATAATGGAATTAATGAGCTTTCAGAACTCTTGTAAAGATTGTTAAAAGTCTGGTATTAGTCACCGAGTGTAAATAGGATGCTTATGGGAAAGGGAGGTGGTGCTTGAGTCAGTGGTCTTTGGGGAAGGAAGCCGTGGTGCAGTTTGGGAAAAGAGTTTAAAATGAGGCCTTTGTTCGATGAAGGAACATAACCCAAGGGATTGGGCCAGCTGCTAGGTCTTAGGTGAGTGTGTTTTCCTTTTGTCTCTTTCCCAGTAGGATCCTGTGATTTTTTGAGGTTTCTTTCCCACTTGAAGGTCTGTATCTTTAATCCCACCACACCTTTAATCCTAGCACTTGGGAGGAGGCAGGAACATCTCTGAGTTTGAGGCCAGTCCGTTCTGTATATCAAGTTCCAGGCCAGCTCGGGCTGCAGAGTGACCCTGCCTCAAAAAGAGTGGTGTGTGTGTCTACAACCAGGTGGGTCATCTTACCCTTCTTGCTTCTGTAGGTGCACAGAAATACTAGGTTATGGAAGTGTGGGAACTGCAGTCCTGCTGTCCTTCCCAGGAGCTGGGGTTACAGACATGCTAGCATGCCTGACCCTTCACTTTCAAAAAGAAAGCATAGCAGCCCCATAGATCTGTAGTATTATAGGTATGCCAGAGACCACTTTTGAGGGTTTGGGTTTTGGTTTTATGACACAGGATCTCAGTAGCTCAGGCCTTAGGTTTGCTATGTAGCTGAGGATGACCTTGAACTTTTTTTTTTTAAGATATTCATTTATTATATATAAGTACACTGTAGCTGTCCTCAGAGGCACCAGAAGAGGGCATCGGATCTCTTTACAGATGGTTGTGAGCCACCATGTGGTTGCTGGGAATTGAACTCAGGACCTCTGGAAGAGCAGTCGGGGCTCTTAACCACTGAGCCATCTCTCCAGCCCGACCTTGAACTTCTAATTCTCCTGCCTCTGCCTCTGCCTCCTAAGCCTTTGGATCATAGGCATGTACTGCCAAGCCCTGCCATTAGGCCTTTTTATTTTTTATTTTTTTTTCTTTTTTCTTTTTTTCGGAGCTGGGGACCGAACCCAGGGCCTTGCGTTTGCTAGGCAAGCGCTCTACCACTGAGCTAAATCCCCAACCCCTTAGTTTTAAGTTTTTTTTTTTTTTTTTTAAAGATTTATTTATTTATCATATATAAGTGCACCATCCATAGCTGTCTTCACCAGAAGAGGGCATCAGATCTCATTACAGATGGTTGTGAGCCACCATGTGGTTGCTGGGATTTGAACTCAGGACCTCTGGCAGAGCAATCAGTGCTCTTAACCACTGAGCCATCTCTCCAGCCCTAGTTTTAAGTTTTAATTATTACATTTTTATTTATGTATGTAGGAGGGCACTCATGACACAGCTTGGGGTGCAGAGGGCGAGGTAGCATCCTTTACTTTTGTCGTGTGGGTCGCTAGATTTGAACCTCAGTCCTCTAGACAAGGATCCAGTGCCCTTAATCATGGAGTCATCTTAGCCCCCAAGGTGTAATAATTTTAGCTATACTATTGTATGTACTCTAGGCATGTAGCCTTGCGTGTGTGATGGCGCTGCTTTAGCTTCCAGAGTAGTTGGCAGTGTTGTTGTCTACACCACACCCTGCTCAAATCTGTATGTATGTACACATTAATATCCACAATATATATGTGTATGGTGTGTTTTGATCATAGGTCATATCTATCCTAACCCCCACCTCCAGTCCCTTCTGGCTTCAACTCTGATTTTAAATGACACATAATTAGAATTAGTGCCACCCATGTCTGCATGGGCATGGCACCATCCACGATAGCATGGGCATATCCTTGAAAGTGACTCTCCCTCTTCAGGGCTATCATCTGCCCGTAGCCCCTCAGCTGCGGGTAAGGACTCCTGAGTCCCTGTCTGTACTTGAGTTCTGGCTAGTTTGATCTTATGTAAGTCTCCTGTAGGTGACCACAGCTGCTGTGGCTTCATGTGTGCATCGACCATGGCCTGTCCACTGGACAGCAGCTCCCGGTTGCCCTCCCATCCTCTGGCTCTTACTCTTTCCATCCTCCTCCAAGATGGTCCCTTGAGAGCAGAGGAGGATGCTAACGATGACCCATGGAGGGATAGGCACTCACTGTCATTGACTCTGGGCTTTATCTGTACTGAGTCTTGGAATCAACCACTGCCAAAGAGAAGCTTGCCTGCAGGGTTGAAAACAGCACAGATCTGTGGGTAGAAACATAAATGTCTAGGAGCTGTTTGATCACATATATGACCACTTAGAACAATAAACACTAGGTACCCCCAGGCCATAAACCACCCCAGCCATGGGCATGACCTGGTTTCCAGTATCACAAGGCCTTGTTTATAAAAGCTGGCAGATGTAGTTGCTTGAAGCCATGCTTCTCAGGATTTTAGCTTTTCTGCCTAACTAGGAGCCAGAGGTAAGGTTCTTGGTTTTGGCCTTTTCCTTTCTTTGTGGGTCACTGGTGCCTGTTTGTTGGGAATGAAATATTTGTCAAGGATTTGGTATGTGGCAAAACTGAACAAATGTTAGTTATTTCCTGGACTTACTAGTCAAGGTAGGTCAGGAATAAAAGTTAATATTTAAAGCATAAGAGAACTACTTTTCTATTAAATAATGTGTTTTTAACATTCTATAAGCAACAAAAAGGCTTTTTTGGGGGGTGGGGGGGGACTTGATTGTTTTCCTAAGACTTTGAGGAAGAGCACAGATAAGCAGGTTGTGGTGGCTGGTGCCCACAATCCAGATAGTTAGGAGGTTGACTCAGGAGGTTTCAGGAACTAACCTGGGCTACAGAGTGAAACTTTGTCTCAATAAAAGGAAACAGGGTAGGAGTGGGAAGTCTATAAAACCCACTCCAAGTTTGGTGCCTCACGCCTATACTCCCAGTATAGAAGTCAGAGGCAGGTAGATTTCTGAGTTCAAGACCAGCCAGGGGCACATAGTGAGCCCTGTCTGAAAAAAACAAAACAAAAACAAAAGACACCCCTCTCCACCTCCCTCCCCCTCCCCCTCCCCAAACCAAAACCACAATAACTCAAGCTTCACTCCAGACCTCTAGACTGTAGAGTATTTGAACAGAGTGGATACTTGGAGGCTGAAGCCCTTAGGGTCTGAGAAAAGTAGTTAAAATTTTGTTAGACACCAGAGACAAAATAATGACCTGTCTTCAGGTGCTGGGTTCCTTAGGGTTTTCCATCATCCGTTGTCCCCAAGGGGTATTAGTAGTTGGTATGGTTTTTGAGTTTTTCGAGGTTTTAGCACAATGAAGTCCTTTTATCCTATATAGGATGCTGCTGACCTTGTTTTTAGTGAGGAAGCTGAGGTTACCTAGAAACAGGTGTGTTAGATGCTGGGGTGCCCATCAGTGTTACTTACCTTCTGGGAGAGTTCACCTGAAACCAGTATTGAGCTGTCACTGAGCAGGTCAGATGTCATGGGAGGATACAGAACTGATACCCTGTGGGGAGGTTTTTTTCTGATGACTGTGCCCAGGCCTAACCCAGGTGAAGGAGGCAGCTTTTCTGCAAAGGTTCTGGAGGTGGGTTGGGGATTTAGCTCAGTGGTAGAGCAAGCGCAAGGCCCTGGGTTCGGTCCCCAGCTCCTAAAAAAAAAGAAAAGAAAAAAAAAAAAAAGAAAGAAAAGGTTCTGGAGGTTGAAACTACAAGTCTGGATTGGTAGGGCTGAGGGCTGTAAGATCAAACAGCCTTGGCAGCTTACTAGGAGTCAGGCTCTTTGAAACACCTGTGTGAAGGTGTGCACCTCATGCTGTTACTTAAGGGAGGAGGAGCCTGAGGCTCAGGGAGGAAATGACTTGTCAGACGTTATGTGATCCTAATTTAGGTAATCCTACCAGAGTCTTGGCTCATAACTGTTTAGATAGACCTCCCTGCTTCTCTCCTTTCCAGTTCCCATCTTTAGAATCAATGTTTGGCTTGGCAGTGTAGTGTTTTTGTTTTTTGAGATAGGACTCTGTATAGGCCTGGCTGTCCTGGAACTCACTCTGTAGACAGTGATGATCTCTAACTCACAGAGATCTGTTTGCCTCTCTGCCTCCTCCTGAGTGCTAGGATTAAAGGCCTGAGCCAACACTACCCAGCCAGCCGTGTGGTTGTTAGCTGGAGTCAGACGACCTACTCTGTAATCTGTAGTCCTAGTGTCATGTAGCCCAGAGGAGTCTCCAGATTCTGTTCCTGCCTACATTGGCTGCCTTTCTTTCTTCCCCTTATTTTTTTATTATTTTTGTTTGTTTGTCTTATTTATTTACCCAAACAAAAACAGGCCCTTAGATGTTAGAGATGTTGGCTACTGAGCCAGTACTGATTTGGGTCAGGTGGGGGTGTGTCTGGAGGATTAGGGTTCCTTTGACAGTTTAATGGTTGAGAAAGATGTTGGTAGAGGGCTTCTCTAAATTTGTGGTTGGTGATACATATGTGTAATCACCTTCTGGAGGTAGAGACAGAAGGAAGGTCCAGTTCAAAGTCATCCTCTGCTATGTGAGATCCCATCTCAAAATTTAAAAAATTATTTGGGTGGTGGTGGCATAGCCACTCGGAAGGCAGAGATAGGGACATCTGTGAGTGTGAGTTTGACTTTGAGGCCATCCTGGTCTACAGAGCTAGTTCTAGGACAGCCAGGGCTACACATGCACATGCACACACACACAAACTCTTGAGAAAAATAAACTTAAAAAATAGCCAGAACTCCTGAGAGCCTTAATTGGATCACCTTGGCATTGAGAAACCTTGAAGTAGGGCCTGCAGAATGGTAGCTGAAATGAAATGGTGTGGATGTGTTTTCTTGGCTGCTTGAAAGGCAGAGGCAGGGGTTTGGCTACAGAATAAGATCTTGTCCCCCAAAAAGAAAGAAAAACACAAGAAAGTAAAGACAGCTGAAAGAAAGGTGTTGATCATGGCCCAGCTTGACTGTGGCCTTACACTGTGATGGGGGAGGGGTGGACGGCCTGAGGGGAAGCTGTCCCTTCAGGAAAGCTGAGTAATAGGCCAGAGGTCACAGAGAAAACCTGGGCACCAGGCTCTCCCTCTGTTTCAGCCACCTCATCCTCAGTAATATGGAATGAGGAAACTCAATCCGTTTAATCGTGGGAGGAAAAACTTGGGTTCTCAAAGAAAGCATTTTTTTTTTTTTTTTTTGCTAATTTGTAAACAGTGTTTCAGTCAGAAATAGTGACTCAGGCCTTTAATCCCAGCATTCAGGAGGCAGAGGCAGGGGGATCTTTGTGAGTTCCAGGCACACTGCTATAAAGGGAGTTCCAGGAGAGCCAGGGCGATACAGAGCCTTTCCAACCCCTCCAAAAAAGCAGTGTTTCACTGTGTAGCTCAGGTTTCCTCAATCTTGGGGTGACCCTCTGTGTGTGAGGATATACACTTATTATTGTGTTCTTGGGATGCATGAGGTGAGTTGGGGGTGGCCTGTCTGTGCTGTGCAGAGAGTGGAGATTAGAGGGTAACTTCCGTAGCACCAGTTCTTTCCTCCCATCTTTACACAGATTCCAGGAATAGAACCAGGCTTGCAATAGCCATCAAGCTCCTACACTTAACAAAGCTATCCCAAAGCACCGTAGAAAGCACCCTAGAAAGCATTTTAAGGATTTTTGTTGTTCAGGGCTGGGGAGATGGCCTAGAGGTTAAGAGCACTTACCACTCTTGCAGACGGCTTGGGGTCAGTTTCCAGCACCCATGTCCGAAGCTCATAATCCTCTTTAAATCTTTACCACTCTTGCAGACGGCTTGGGGTCAGTTTCCAGCACCCATGTCCGAAGCTCATAATCCTCTTTAAATCTAGATCCAGGGTATCTGATGCCTCTGTGGGCACTGCACACAAATGGTACACACATACATACAAGCAAAATACTCACATATGTAAAAAAAAAAAAAAAAAAACTTCTGTGAAAGCCCCATAATCCTCTTGGGGCTGGAGAGATGGCTGAGTGGTTGAGCACTGGCTGCTCTTGCAGAGAGGTCTAGGTTCCTCTCAGTGCAGCTCACAACTGTCGGAAATTCCAGGTCAGGTGACCCAACGCCGTCTGGTTTCTGCAGGTACTCTCGTGGTTTCTGTAGGAACCAGGCATACACATCGTTCGCTGACTTACCTTTACATGTAGGCAAAACACCATACAAATAGAACAAATCTAAAAAAAGCACCCAATAAAAACCCCACAAAACCAAACCAATCTCCCTCTGTCCTGTCTTTGTCTCTTCTGCTGTCTGTTCTCTATCCTGTCAATTTTAATAGATTGATTGGACTTTTAGTGTGAGCTGGAGAAGGGCCCTGCTTGAAATGGGATCTACAAACAGCACAGACCTGCTACATAGCGGAGGATGGTTTCAAACCTCGCTCTGCCTCTCAGGCTTGCTTCCTGGAGACTGGTGTTTGTTATTTTTTTTTAAGGTTCTGAGAATAGCATCCATGGCCCCTGCATGCTAAAGCATGCATGTCTGAGCCATGTCCCCAGTCCTGGGCTAGATATTCTTTCTAATAGGACTTTAGGCTTTCCTGGCCTGATCCTCACAGCTCCCAAGATAGAGAACATTATTCCTATGATAACAGGAAGAAAAGACTGAAGGGGTAGCTCATAAACAAATGTGGGATTTGGACAGGAATTGTGCCAACTTTAATCCTCGCATTTGGGAGGCAGAGGTAAGCAGTTTGCAAAGTGAATGCCAGGCCAGCCAGGGCTGAATAGTAAGACCCTGTCTATCTGTGATGAGTGTCACAGAATGTCTCCTAATTATCCTTTGTTCCTTATCTTTGAAAAGAAACTTCCCTGTATGTAGAAAACTCCCACTACTAGCCTTCTGTACTCCACATGGATACAATGGTACACGGGCTACACACGGACATACAAAATAAATAAAAATATAATAAAACTTGTTAAATAAAAAAATGTTCTGCTGTTCCTAAATGTGAGCATTATTTCTAGGTTTCTCTAGACTCGAATGTAAAGGCTCCAGGTTTTTTGTCACAGACGGTTTCTTTGCAGTATGAGCTGTAGTCTTCAGATAGAAACGACAAGGTTCCAAGCTCCTAAGCAGCCTCACAGCTCACCCCTCCCTCCTGTCCATCTTGAGGTTTAGAAGATGGCCAGGCTAGAACCTGAGCTGAGCCTGGGCTGTGATCCACTTTCTCCTCAGCAGGACTTGCGTTGGCTCTGGTCCTTTCTCCAGGTTGTAAATGGTGTGATATAAATGCTGGCACAGCCTTTGCAAGGCTCCAGGGGCTCCATCAGCCTTCACTTGCCTGTTGCCTCCGTGTGAAGGTGTGACTGTGAGCCACAGGTGTGTCTGCTTCTGAGGTGATCCTGTTAGTTTTCATAATACAGATTTCGTGTACTTGGATAATTGTTTTTAGATTCATGTTGATTTTTATTTATGGATATATGTGTGCCATATGTGTGGATACCCACAGAGGCTAGAAGAAGGCATCAGATTGCCTGGAGCTAGAGTTACAGGCTGCTCTGTACTGCCCAGTGTAGGTGCTGGGAACTGAACTCAGGTCCTCTGTAAGAGCAGTGCTGCTGAGCCACCTCTCCAGCTCTGCCGTGTATAACCTTGTCTAAGCTGTTAGCTCATAAGTGATTCAGCTTTTTTGTCTATTATATCTCATTTCAGTATCATGGGAACAAAAAACTTAGTCTTAATTAAAGTACCTGGTTTTGAAAGTTCAGTAGCATAGTGTAAGTGTGACATTCTTTAAAAACTTACTGTCTCTGTGGAGGTCAGTGGAAAGCTCGTGGAGTGTGTTCTACTGTGTGAGCTTTGGAGACTGAACTCGTCTTCAGGCCTACTGGCGGCAGGCTTACTACCCAGCTATCTTTCCTCCACAAATAAATTCTTGAGGTTGAGAAAGACAAAGCTACCCAGAAAAAACTCTTGAACAAACAAAACCAACCAACCAACCAACCAACCAAATAAACTGTGTATAGTTTTGTCTTTGCCTGTAATCTCAGCACTCAGAGACTGAGCAGGTTGCTGTGAGACCAGTTTGGGCTACAGAGTGAGCCCGGGTTCCTGAAAGTATAAGTTTGTTGTATGTATGTATGTATGTATTTATTTATTTATTTATTTATTCATTCATTCATTCATTCCTGAAAGTATAAGTTTTATTTATTTATTTATTTATTTATTTATTTATTTATTTATTTATTTTGTATGTGAGTACACTGTAGCTGTCCTCAGACACACCAGAAGAGGGCATCGGATCTCATTACAGATGGTTGTGAGCCACCGTGTTGTAGAAGGGAATTGAACTCAGGAACTCTGGAAGAGCAGTTGGTGCTCCTAACCACTGAACCATCTCTCCAGCCCAAGTTTGTTGTTTTGATATGCATTTCTTTTATGTAGCTCAGGGCACTTGGGTGGGCATGAATCACACACTTAATTGGACCTTTGCCTTTGTTTCTCCCCTGCCACTCTCTGCGATCTGCGAGTGCTTGCGGTTTGTCCGTCTTTGGCATGCCTTATTGACTTTAATCCTTGTTCATGTGCAGGGCAGTCTTTTTGTTAATGAAGGAAGCTATGGGCATAGGCGTAGTTACTTTCTCCTTTGGCTCATGTGCCACAGTATGTGTTAAACTCCTTGCTGTTGGCTAGGGCACTGAGGCACTGGGTCTAAGTAAATAAATCAGGCTCCCTGTCTCTCTAGGACTAGTGGGTTCTTTAGAGAGTCTGAATATAAAGGAGTATTATTTATTTATTTATTTATTTATTTATTTATTTTTTTGGTTCTTTTTTTCGGAGCTGGGGATCGAACCCAGGGCCTTGCGCTTCCTAGGCAAGCGCTCTACCACTGAGCTAAATCCCCAACCCCATAAAGGAGTATTTTGAAGTTCTCCAAAGTCTTGGTGGTAGGATCCTACGGATTGCATCAGGTAGTTTTTTCTTGGGAAATTTCCTTTGTCCATATACAACATCCACATCTTCATTTTTGCATTTTTTAAGTATGTAGGTTTTTGTTTTTTTGTTTTTGGTTTTTTTTTTTTGTTTTTTTGTTTTTTGTTTTTTATTTACATCTCCTAAATGCTGCCTCCTTCCTGGTCTTCCCTCATAGATTTCCACCCCCCTTTCTCTTCTCTTTGAGAGAGTAAGGCCTCTCTGGTTATCCTGCCTGGCACATCAAGTCTACACAGGGCACATCCTCTCCTGAGGCCAGACAAGGCAGCCCTGTTGAGGAATGGATGCCATATGGGAGAGCCTTTGCTCCTGTTGTTTGGGGACCCACTTGGAGATTGAGCTGCACGTCTGCTACTTATGTGCCAGAGTGGTGGGGAGGGTCTCAGTCCATTCGGTGTATGCTCTTTGGTTGATAGCTCAGGTTAGTTGGCTCTGTTGGTCTTCCTGTGGGATTTCCATCCCCTTCAGGGCCTTCAATCCTTCCCCTAACTCTTCCATAAGGGTCCCTGTCCTCTGTTCAACATTTGGCTTAGGGTCTCTGCATCTGTTTCAGTCAGCTGTTGGGTGGAGCCTCTCATAGGACAGTTATGCTGGACTCCTGTCTGCACTCTGTTCATCTTTGTAAACTAAAGATTTTTGAAAGAAAATTACCAGGCCCCAAACAGATAAATCATAATTATTTTTATTTAAAAACTAAATTAAAAGTAAAAAATATATACTCTAATGTTTATGGGATTGGGGATTTAACTCAGTGGTAGAGAGGCTCTGGGTTTGGTCCTCAGCTCCCCCCTCAAAATAATGTTTTACAGAGTCTCACTGTGTAGTCCAGGCTTCCCTGGAACTTTCTGTGTAGGCCAGGCTGGCCTTGCACATACAGAAGTCTTCTGCCTCTCAAGTGTTGCAATTAGGGCATGTGCTACGGTACTTTAAAAAAGTCCTATAATGAATTGATTGTGAATATTGTTATTAGTGTTGGAAGTACGAGTATTTAAAGTTTTTTAGTTTTTGTTAAATTTTTGTTGCTCTTTTCAAGACAGGGCTTCTCTGTGTAGTCCTGGCTGTCCAGAAACTTGTTCTGTAGACTAGGCTGGCCTGGCCACCTGTGTCTGCCTCCCAGCCGCTGGTCTCCAAGGCAGGTACCACCACCTGGTACACATTTATTTACTTTTGTATTTTATGTGTTTCTGTAGGTATGTGCCATAGCACAAATGTGACTGTCAGATGACGACTTTTGGAATGTGCTCTCTCCTCTCACCGCATGGGTGGGAACTCATTCTCAGGCTTGACAGTAACTGCCTTTAGTCTGAGCCATCCAACCCTCTCATGTGAGAGTTTTAAGGTTACAGTTTAATTTAATATTCTCTGAGATAGACCTTGCTCAGTAACCCTGGCTGCTCTGGAACTTGATATGTGTAGACCGTGTGGGCCTGGCGCTCACAGTGATCCCTTGCTGTCTCCGCAGTGCTGGTTTACAGGTGTTTAGCACAATGCCTGGCCCTTGGCAGTTCACCCAAGGAAGGTGTTTTCAGGAGCCCCTGAGAGAGAGAATGCGATGATCCTCACTCATCAGTTTCCCCCCTTCAGGCCTGTGCTATCATTCCCTGAGACAGGATCTCACAATGTAGTCTTGGTTGGCACTGAACTTGAGTGATCCGGTCCTCCTGCCTCTGCCTTCCATGGTCTGCAATTGCAGGCATGTGTCACCACACTGGGCTTGGTTTCCTACTCTTTCTTTTGCAGTGCTGGGAATTGAACATGACCTTGTTCATGCTGGGCAGGCTTTTCCTCACCCAGCCACGTCCCCAGCATTGTAGAGTTACTTAGCCATGTCTGGCCGAGAGCTGAATTGTCGCCGAGGATAGCCTTGAACTCTTATATATCTCTATTCTTATGTATCTATCTTATATCTATTCTCCTTGAGACAGAATAAATTGGTCTCTGTATAGCTCTGGCTAGCTTGAAATATATAGATATCACCGTGCCTCTATCTCTGCCTCTGGAGTACTGAGATTAAAGTAAGTTCAACTAAAGTAGACTTACGATATAGGCCAGGCTAGTCCATATTCTTTGTGTTCTTTTTCTGCCTCAGCCTTTTGAGAACTGGTATTTTGCAGCTGTGTTCTAGATAGAATGCCTGGCTCACCTACCTACCTACCTACCTACCTACCTACCTACCTACTTTTATTTATTTATTTATTTATTTATTTATTTATTGGCCAGAGTGGGGGATCCAGGTGATTGTGATCTATCTGATGTGGGTGTTAGAAAATTAATTCTGGTTTCTTTTTTTTTTTTTAAAGATTTATTTATTTATTATATATAAGTACACTGTAGCTGTCTTCAGACACACCAGAAGAGGGCATCAAATCTCATTACAAGTGGTTATGAGCCACCATGTGGTTGCTGGGATTTGAACTCAGGACCTTTGGAGGAGCAGTCAGTGTTCTTAACCACTGAGCCATCTCCAGCCCTAAACTCTGGTTTCTGGAAGAGCTGTGAGTGGCCTTAATTAGGCTTCCTTCCTTATTTATGTGTTTTTGTCTGTATGTATGGATTTATTTATATTTAAAGATATAAAATATATAATACATATATTTATATATAAATATATTACACATAAATATGTTTATATAAAATATAAATATCTAAAATATTTATTTATTTAGGCATTTTGAGATGGGGTTCTCTATGTATACCTTGCTCTTCTAGAACTCATGTAGACAGGCTGACTTTTCTGGGATTAAAGGCTTATACCACCATACTTAGCTTTGTTTGTTTGTTTGTGTCTCTTTCTTTTTTTAAGATGGCTTTATTTCATTACATTTATTTGGGTCTCACTGTTAATAATGGCTGGTCTGGACCTCACAGGGATCTGTCTGCCTCCTCTTCTGGAGCGTTGGATTAAGTGTGTGCCCTCCTGGTCCCTTTAGTGCTGGACGGTATTTGGGGCTTTGTATTTGCTAGGCAAGTGCTCTACTACTGTGTTGCTGAGCTGTGCATGTTGCTCCAGAACTTTCTCTTCCTTTTTCATTGTTCCTTTTAAGGTAAGGCTGGTTTCAGACTCCCTAGGTGAGTATGTCTGCGTACCTTGTGTGCATTTGGTTTCTGCAGAGGCCAGAACAGTGTCAGATCCTCTGAAAGCTGAGTTGCCATATGGGTGCTGATCTATTAAAGGAAAGTACGGAAAGTCCCCTGCATCTGCTTACTTACTTTGACTATAGGGATGGATGGCCACCAAGCTTGGCTTTATTTGGTGCTGGGGATCAACACAGGGCCTTGTACTCCCAAGTCAAGCTGCATTCAGCCCTACAATTTTTTTGGCTACTCTTTCTTTCTTTCTTTCTTTCTTTCTTTCTTTCTTTCTTTCTTTCTTTCTTTCTTTTTTTTTTTTTTTTTTCTGGAGCTGGGGACTGAACCCAGGGCCTTGCGCTTGCTAGGCAAGTGCTCTACCGCTGAGCTAAATCCCCAACCCTTGGCTACTCTTTCAAAGGTAGGATCAGGTGCCCTTTTTTTTTTTTTTTTTTTTTTTTTTTTTTTTTTGTCTTTTCTTGCTTTGTTGTTCAGAGTTGTCACTAACCCCTGGGCTCTGGGGTTTCTCTTGTCTCTTGGCTCTACATTCTTGCCTACTTTCTCAGCTTCTATTTGTTTCCTTTCTAGCACTTAAATTTTATAGCAATTGCATTTTTAGCTGACTTCTGTTCATTGGCTACCTTATAATCGGAGGCTCCTTGAGGGTAAGAACTGTGTGTCTCTTTGGGTCTTGACTGAATCGTTTCTGGACAGATACTTGTTGAATGTGTTGGTACGTGGTTGAACTTAATCACAAGAGCAGCTGGGATTGGAGTTCTGAAGGACGTACTTCATAGATGAGCCCTTGGTGAAGCTTGCTGAGAGAGTCCTCCACACTTTCAGAGATCACACAGGCTGTGGAGAGGTTAGGGGTGCTGTTAGTGGGGACACCCGATAGGAGGGGTGGCACCAGACAAGGCGCTGACAGGGTCATGGAGCTGGGTGTTTTGAATAATGCCTGCTTGGTTTTTCAATGTTTGGTGGTGATGCTACACCCGAGGCAGACTTTCCCAGGTTTCATGAATATTTAATTGGCTTTTTCAGGAGAATAAAAGCAGCCCCGTTGATGACTGAAAATGACCAAGCACCCACCTAACAGACGAGGAATCAGCTTTGAAGTGGGAGCCCAGTTGGAAGCCCGGGACCGTTTAAAAAACTGGTACTTTTATATTTTTTTTCTGCTATTTTAAGCATGTTAGGGAGGGCATCTCACTAGCACTGATAAAGTGGGGTGCTTCTGTGGTATTTTCCAGCTTTCTCTGTAGTACAAGGATCCCTGGGTCACACTTGTTCTGGTTCTCCTGTTTGATGAGGGAGTTATGAGAAAGCAGAGCAGGCGTTGCCATGGGAAAGGAAAGCTTCCTCACTCTTGCCTGACAGAAAGAGATGGGCTGCCTGCTCAGAATGGAGATGAGGAACTGGATGGGCACAGCCCCTCCTGCTCTCTGGGTGTGGTGTAGGGTGGCTAACCCAGGTGTAGGGTCCTTCCTACCCAGGGTTGCTTTTCAGGGTTATCAGATAAAAAGCTGAGGACTCTTGTGCATTGCTGAATGCTGTCTGTTTTGTGTGACAAGGCTTCTAGTAACTGAGGCTGACCATGAATTGGTAGACCAGCCTCTTAAGTCCTGGGACTACATGTCCCTGCCACTGTGGTTGACTTGTGTTACTGCCTTTTGTCCTCTGGCTGTCAGATTCTTTGAACATTCCTATAATGTGGTCAAAGTCACTGGTAATGTTGGCATCAGGGAGTTATTCTGAGAGTCATATATTGAATATTTGGAGAGTAACCTCAAAAACTAAACATAACTAAACATAAACATAAACTCATAAACATAAACAGTGGTGGCACACACTGAACTTTGAGCAGCCAGGAGGCTAAGGTAGGGTTTACTGAGGACTGGAGCAAAGCCTGGGCATAGTGAGTTCTAGACCAGCATAACCTGCTGAGTGAGTTCCTGACCCCCAGAGACAAGCTAGCCATCAGAGTTCAGGTTCAGTTGGTAGAGTGTTTATCTAGCACGCACAAAGCCCTGAGTTGGATTCCAGGTTGGATAAACCTAGGTTTGGAGAGAGAGAGAGGCTTGAGGTTATCTTATCTGCTGCACAGTGAATATGAGGCCTGCTATGTCTACATGAGACCTTGCCTAAAAGGAGGAAGAGGAAGAGGAAAAGAAAAAGAAGAAGAAGATGGCGATGAAGAAGAAGACCAAGAGGACGACAACAACAATAGTAAAACGACGACAACAACAATAATAAAACAGCTCCCAGGACTGCTGCAGTTGTGGACATGTACAATTGGTTTCTTGGTGCTCAAAACCAGTTACAGGTTTCAGGACAAAAACCTTTTGAGTTTTTCTGAGGAAGAGCACTTGTGATAGTTATCTCAGAATAGTTTGACTGTGTTTTTGGGGTATAGGCAGAGGTCTGGGGAATGAATGCTATTGGGCAGAAAACTGTCCACGCTATTAGGAATAAAGTCACTGAACCAGAAAGGAGTTAGTGGTAGAATGTTGTTTGGAATGGGTCAGGCCCTGCGATCAGTTCCTACCACTTCAGAAGTAAAGAAAATGTAGTTTGGTTGCATTTGTACTGGTTGTGGACAGAATTACTGAGAGTGGACAGTTTCTTAGGTCATTTGCATTATCTATAATTATTTCTTATATTGGTTTCAACTGTGTATTTCTGTGTGTATGCATGCGTGTATGTGTTTTCAAGTGCATTTGCCTATGTATGCAGGCATGGTGGTCATTTCCCTGTGTATGCATGTGGAAGGCAGCATAAAATGGACATCTGTGTTGTATTTTTGAAGACGGTCACTCACTGAACCTGGAACTTGCTGCTTTGGCTTGACTGGCTGGCCAGGGAGGTGCCATGACCTGCCTATCTCTTTCCCCTCCTCAGGCGAAGGGCACTGTGCCCAGCTTCTCCATGAACGCCAGGGATTCAAACGCAGGTCCTCATGTTTGTGTAGGAAGCCCTTTTCCAGCCTTGTCAGTCTGTTGTTCTCCCTGTACCCCTCCTGGCTGCCAAGGGGAAATGGACTGAACCCAAGGCTTTGTGCATATTAGACCATTGTTCTTTCTACATCCCTGGCCTGTTTCTGTTTGAGTTTGCTTTCTATTCTGTGATAAACACCATGACCAAAAACAACTCAGGAAGGAAAGGCTTTTAAGTCTGGTCATAGTTCATCCTTGAGGGGAAGCCAAGGCAGGAACTCCAGCGAGGCAGGGACTAGAATCGGGCACTCAGTGAAGTGGGGACCATGGAGGAGTGCTGCTCACTGGCTTGCTCCTTAGGACCAGCTGCCCAAGGGTGGCATGACCAAAGTGAGCTGGATCTTCCCACTGTAATTGTTCATCAAGAAAATGTTCTTACAGACTTACAGGTCAGTCTGATGGAGACATATTCTCAATCGAGGTTCTTCTTTTCAAATGACCCAGCCTGTGCCAAGTTGACAAAAACTCCCAGTACAATTTTAAATTTTATTTTTTATTATTCTCACGTGTGTGAGTGTATGTAACTAATTTTAGTGTATGCACATCAGTACATTTGTGGTGGTCAGAGGACAATTTATGGTTCTCTCCTTTTACTGTAGGATCCAAGGATAGCACTCAGGTTTTTATACACTATACCATCTTTCTGTCCGATTTTGGTGGGTTTTTGGGCATTTTTGTTTGTTTGCTTGCTTGTTTGAGACAGAATTTCTCCTGTTCTATAGACCAGGCAGGCCTGGAACTCAGAGACCCACCTTCCTATCCCTCCCCAGTGCTGGAATTAAAGGTACTAACTATGCTCCACCCACTTTGTTTTTTTAAAATACACTGGTGTTTTGCTTACACCAAACTGTCGGTGCAAGGGTGTCAGACCCTGGAACTGGAGTTTCAGACAGTTGTGAGCTGAAGTTGAACTCAGGACCTCTAGAAGAACAACAGCCAGTGCTGAGCCATCTCTCCAGCCCTGGTTTTGACTTTGTTTTTAAGGCTGTGCATTTATTGAGTGTGATGGAGCACACCTGTATTTCCAGCACTTAGGCTAAGGCAGGAGGATCCATTAGTAGTTTACAGCTAACCTGAGTTACCTTTATCTTATCTTGATAAACAACCCCAAATAAAAATGTTGTTAGAGGGGTTTGGGATTTAGCTCAGTGGTAGAGCGCTTACCTAGGAAGCACAAGGCCCTGGGTTCGGTCCCCAGCTCCGAAAAAAAGAACCAAAAAAAAAAAAAAATGTTGTTAGAGAATCGAGGAACTTTTTTTGGGCAGGATCCGACGATATAGTCAAGACTGGTCTGAAATTCACAAAGATCTACCTGACTCTGCCTCCCAAGTGCTGGGATTAAAGGTTTGTGCTGCCACCGCCTGGCTTAATTATATTTTTGTTTATATTTGAAAAAAAAAATCAAGCTACAGGTAAAACTAACTATAGAAAAGTTATTTATTTATTTATTTTTTTTTTTTTTTGGAGCTGGGGACTGAACCCAGGGCCTTGCGCTTCCTAGGCAAGCGCTCTACCACTGAGCTAAATCCCCAACCCGTGAAAAGTTATTTATTAATCAGAATCAGAAAATACATTTTTGTTAAATTTGCTTTAGAAAGAGTAGAGAGGTCTTATCCTCCTACTTCAGCTTTCTGAATTCTGGGATTTATTACTTAAAAATACACTTATTTATTTTTAAAAATGTAAAAGTATTATGCATATGAGAGTTTGCCTACATGTCTGTGTACCTCACATATGTCTGGTGCCCACATAGGTCAGAAGAGGGAGTGGGATTCCCTGGAACTGGAGTTACAGAGAGTTGTGAGCCATTGTGTGGGCTGGGAGTCCCCAGGTCCTTCAGAACAGCCAATGCTCTAACCTCTGGGTTACCTCTCAAGAGCCAAGCCAACTCTCACTTTTGTATGTCTGTGCGTATGCCTGAGTGTATATGTGCTATACATGTGTGCAGGAACCTGTGGAAGTCAAAAGTTGTTTTAAGGCCAAATGGCATTGCATGCCTTTAATCCCAGCACTCCAGAGGCAGAGGCTGATGGATCTCTTGAGTTTGAGACTAGCCTGGTCTACAAAGCAAGTTCTAGGACAGGCAGGACTATACAGAGAGACCCTGTCTCAAAAAAAAAAAAAAAAAAAAAGGGAGCAGCAACAACAGCAATAAAACAGAAGAGGGGTTGTGTCCCTGAAATGAAGGAACATAGAGTTGTGAGCTGGATGTTGTGCTGGGAAGGGACCCTGGGTTTCCTCAGGGGAAAGGAGTGCTCTTCTCCACAGACACAGACATCTCTCCAGCCCAGGATGGTGACTTGGAGGTACAGTCCAACTGTGTAGCGCTCAGTGCCCTGGACCTTATTCCCTCTTGCCTCAAGACTCCTGAGTACTGTGATTACAGGTGTGTGTCTTTTTAATTTCTTTTTTCTCCTTCTTTCTTTTTTTTCTTCATTACATTTTACATTTATTATTATTTATTGTATACACTTGTGTCATGGTGGTGTGTAGAAATCAGGGTAATTTGGGAAGTCAGTTCCCTCCTTTTATCTTTATGTGGGTTCTGAATTGAACTCAGACCATTAGACCTAGCTGCAGGCTCCTTAAGGTGCCTAGCATCTTCACAGCCTTTAAAAAGTATCACACGTATTTGTTTCTTTGTTTATTACTGATTGATTGTGTGTGTGTGTGTGTGTGTCAGAGGACAGCTCTCAGAAGTAGAGCTCTCCTTCTACTGTGTGGGTTCCAGTGATCACTCTGTTATCAGGCATGGCAATGGCTCTTCTACCCACTGAGTCGCCCACTAGCTTCCTTTTTGTTATTATTGTTATTGTTGTTACTATTTTGGCAATAAGGACTCACTGTGTAACTCTGGTTCTCATGTTTCCATCTAAGTGCTGGGATTAGAAGCATGCAGTCAAGCCTGGTTTATGCCACATGGAGGGTCTAACCTAGAGTTTTGTGCCTACTAGGCAAGTACTTTACCAAGTGACCTAATTCCCAGTCCTTCCCATTCATTCATTTTAATATCATCATCATTTTTTTTTTTTTTTGAGACAGTTTCTCTGTATCCCTGGTTGTCTTAACTCAATCTGTAGACTAGGTTGGCCTTGAACTCACAGAGATCTGCCTGTCTGTTTTTCAAATGCTGGGATTAAAGGCTTGAATCACCACTGCTCAGCCCTAGTCACATTTATTTGTTTTCAATTTAGCAAACTTTTTATCAGGCAATGACTAAAATGCTTTCCTGCTTGGTTTGGGTCTTGTCCAGGAGACAAAGGGGCCATTGGTGGCTGGAGTGGTCTTTTAGTGGAGTCTTGTGTTCTGTTCTGTGTCAAGAGATGATAGGGTCTCAGGAAAGGTCAGTGGGCAGCCAAGAGTAAAGCTTCATTGAACATTTGGGCACAAACAGAGTCCGGGGTGGGGGCAGGAGGGACAGTATGCTGTCCCTGGTGTCAGTTGGTTGGCTAGGTCCCTTGGGTGTGGGTAACTACTTAAAACCCTGCATCATGCCCTGATTAGTTTACTGTCTTGATTGCCCTTCCAAATTTAAATAGCAAGTCAATAGGCCAGCCTGTGAACATTACTACAGTGTTTGAGTCTCCTATCTGCTACAGTAAGAAACGGATGTAGTTTTTAGCTAGATGCCCTGAACTCAGGTCTAAAATGCTCTTTTTACTAGCTGAGTTTCCTTGGTTAAATTATTTTACCTTCCTAGCCTCATGTTTCCATATAGGCAGAATGAAATATAATTGATTGTTCCATGGATTAGATAGGATCATTCCTAGTGTCCCATTTTTAACTTATCAAGGAAATACAACCATAATTATTGTTGTTTTAAGACAGGGTGTCTTGCACTTTAGTCCAAGCCAGCCTCCAGCTCGCTGTGATTTTCCTGCTTCTGGTGGTAGGTTTGTGTTTGTTTTTGCTCTTTTTGAAATCAGATCTTACTATTGTTCTGTCTGTCTTGGAACTCACAGATCTCCCAGTCTCTGTCCCCGAAGGGCTGGGATGAAAGGCATATGCTACTACACAGCAGTTTTCTTTATTATTATATTCCAATTTCTGCATTTTTATTTATCTTGTGTGTGTGAATATGTACAGGGAGGTCAGAGGGCAAAATAGGAGTCAGTACTCAGCTCCCACCCACCATGTGGCTTCCAGGGATTGAATTTAGGTTGTCAGGCTTGGTGGCAAGTGTGGTAAGCATTGGAGGTTGGATTTTTGCTTTTTTTTTTCCATCTTTATTAACTTGGGTATTTCTTATTTACATTTCGAATGTTATTCCTTTCCCGGTTTCCAGGCCAACATCCCCCTAACCCCCCACCTCCCCTTCTATATGGGTGTTCCCCTCCCCAGACTTTTGCTTTTTTTTTTTTTTTTTTCTTTTTTTTCGGAGCTGGGGACAGAACCCAGGGCCTTGCGCTTGCTAGGCAAGCACTCTACCACTGAGCTAAATCCCCAACCCCAGATTTTTGCTTTTTAACATGCATTCTCACTGGCCTGAGCATTTGTTTATACACATTGTTGTTTCTGCAAGCTTTGGTGTAGGTAGGACTGCTTGTTGTGAGCATCTCATTACAGTGTTTCTGCGAGGTGCCCACTGAGACAAAGTGTGCTTTAGGATGTAAGCTCTCTCTTCCTTAGCTGTCTCCTTTGGTCTTCACTTCTCAGTCCATGGCCGGTTTTTCTTGTTTAGGGGGTGTCTTGTTCCATGCCCCCCTCCCCAGCCCCCAGGGTTTCTCTGTGTAGCCTTGTCTATATCTTAGAACTCACTTTGTAGGCCAGGCCGGCCTTGAACTCAGAGAGATCCCCCTGACTTTTCCTCCCAAGCGCCACTACTTACTGCCAGGCCAAATGTGTATGTGTGTGGGGATGGGGTTGGGGTCATAGTTTGTCTTAGGGTTTCATTGCTGTGAAGAGACACTACGACCAAAGCAACTCTTATAAAGGACAACATTTTTTTTTTTTTTTTTGTTTCTTTTTTTCGGAGCTGGGGACCGAACCCAGGGCCTTGTGCTTCCTAGGTAAGCACTCTACCACTGAGCTAAATCCCCAGCCCCATAAAGGACAACATTTAAGTGGGGCTGGCTTACAGGCTCAGAGGGTCAGTCCGTTATCATCAAGGCAGGAACATGGCAGCATCCAGGCAGTCATGGTGCAGGAGGAGCTGAGAGGTCTGCAGCTTCATTTATCCAAAGAACGCCAGGGCCAGACCCTCTTCTAGGAGGAGGGTCTCAAAGCCCACAGCTACCATGATACACTTCTCCCCACATCGCCACCCCTCCTAATAGTACCACTCCCTGGGCCAAGCACATTTAGACTGTCACAGTTTTTGTTTGTTTGTTTATTTTTTCCTTTCTCCCTATGCTACCCAGGCTGGACTAGGCTAGTCACCCTCCTGACTCAGTTTCCCATGTTCTGGGATTACAGTCCTGAACTACCACAACTGGACAACCTATGAGTTGTGACACATAGATTCTTGGTAGTATTTCCATCTTGTATTTCCCCAGGAACACTTAATGAAACAAACTCCTCTGGAGGCTGAAGTGGGAGGTGGGGAGTTTAAAGCCATCAGACTACACAGGTAGCTCAAGGCAGCCTGTGCTGTTTAGCAAGACCCTTTCTCAGTAAACAATAGTAAGCAAACCAAAAGAAAGCAGAAGAGGACTCAGTGGTAGAGATCTTGCCCAGAATGCCTGAGCCCTTGGTTTAATCCCCACGTACAGAAAGCGGTGCAAAAAGCAAGCGAGGAAGCAAGGAAGCAGGGAAAGACGAAAGAAATTACAAGTTTACTTCACACTTTGTTGTTGTTTGTTTGTTTTTAGCCCTGACCGGCCTGAAGTTTGTAGGATCTGCTGGCTTCTGCCTCTTGAGTGCAAGGATTAAAGGTGTAAGCCACCATACTTGGGTTCATTTTGTAAGCAACCCAGGGAGACAGAACAGTAAAACAATAGCTGGTTCATAGCAATGTACGTCATCTTAAGATCTTTCAATTAGGATTAAGGCTTTTAGAACTTCATCATGCCAGTTGAAATTGGCCTGTGTGGGGAGCCTGGCTCTTACCATCCCAATCCTGATTTCTTAGTTCCAGCTTAGCGACCTGAGACTTTCCTCTGAGTTATTCCATTTTGATGTGTATGTCAGGGAGTTGGGGCCTCATGTAGTAGCAGGTTAGTGTAAAACAATGGCTTCCTGTAACATTTTTAATGGACTGTTTTGCTTGAATAGATAGGGAGTTTCCAAGACAAATTTACCACCAGAAATGTCTCCTCTTCAGGACGTCTTGCTTCTGTTCATTTGGCCACTTCCTACCAGCAGCCAGGGAGAGTTCTGCTGAATCAGAGGTACCCATGGATTCATGACTGTGACTGGGTCTGTTACTAGTCAGAAGATGAGAATTTGATAGGTGTATTTTCAAGTCACCTGAATGGAAACTATCTGCTTTGCTCCCTGATATCTCCGAGCTTGTTCATCCTAGGCACAAGCTAAGTCTATGCCCATAGGCCAGAGAGAAAGCATACTTTCCCCAGTGCTGGAGATTGGTTGTGGGGTCTAATGCATGCTAGAAAATGCTCTACTTTTTATATATATGTATATGTATGTGTGTGTGTGTGTGTGTGTGTGTGTATGTGTGTGTGTGTATATATATATATATATATATATATATATACATACATATGATTTACTTATTTATTATACATATGTGAGTACACTGTAGCTGTCTTCAGACACACCAGAAGAGGGGATGGGATCCCATTACAGATGGTTGTGGGCCACCATGTGGTTGCTGGGATTTGAACTCAGGATCTCTGGAAGAATAGTCAGTGCTCTTAACCACTGACCCATCTCTCCAGCCTCTGAAAATGCTCTACTGTTAATCTATCCCCCAATTCATACTGTTTTCAATATTGCAGAATTAGACAGTTGATTTTTAATAAAATTTCTCAGCAAGCTAAGGGGTTGTTTGCCGTTTTGATTTATTTACCATCATCATCATCATCACCATCGTCATCATCATTATATTTATTTATATGTGAGCATATATGAAGGTGTGCCATAGCACACATGTGGAAGTTAGAGGACAACTTGCAGGAGTTATTTCTTTCCTTCTACCATGTATCCTGGGGACCAATCTCAGGTCTCAGGCTTGGCAGCAAGTTCCCTTAACCCACTGAGCCCCCTCACTGGCCCTTTCTTGCTGCTTAGAGATGAGTTAAGGAGCTGGAGAGGTGGCTCAATGGTTACTAGTACTTGCTGGTGATTTTCTAGCAGAGCTGAGTTTGGTTCCCAGCATATACTTTGAATAGCTCACAACTGCTTGTAATTCTAGTTAAAGTACATCTGACACCCTTCTAGCCTCTGGGTACCTGCACTTAAGTGACGTACACTCATATAAACATATACACATAAATAAAAATTTCAAAAATGCGTCTTTTAAAAATAGATGAGGGAATAAACAAGGATCACAGAGGTGAAACTTTCTTCTCCAAATTATAGCGTAAGTGGAGGAGCTGAGATTTGAATCTCTGTTGGTTTTATTCCAACGGCAGACTGTTTCCAAGTGCCTTCTTCCTGCTGTGTTTACGTGATATGCTGCTACTTGCATAGAAGGAAAAGGTGGGCGGCATAAAAATGGTTACTCCTTTTTCCTCCTTCCTTCCTTTTTTCTCTTTTAATGTTTCTCTCTCTCTCTTTCTCTCGCTCTCTCTCTGTCTCTGTCTCTCTCTGTCTCTGTCTCAAAGATTTATTTTATGTATATTACCTCTAGGGGCCCAAAATAAGGAATCCATCCATCTATCCTTCCTTCCTTCCTTCCTTCCTTCCTTCCTTCCTTCCTTCCTCCCTCCCTCCCTCCCTCCCTCCCTCCCTCTCTTCCTCCCTTCCTTCCTTCCTCCCCCCCCCACTCTCTCTTTCTTTCTTTCTTCTTGGTTTTCGAGGCAGGATTTCTTTGTTTAGCCCCGACTGTGCTGTATTGGAACTCTCTCTGTAGACCAGGGTGGCCTCCAACTCAGAGATCTGCCTGCCTCTGCCTCCATGGAAACTATCTGCTTTGAGTGAGTGCTGGGATTAAGTGAGGCCACCACGCCTGGCTTAATCATATTTTTCTATCTGTGTGACAGTAGAGCACACAGAGAACACTCAGAGCAGGAATGTGGGTGGATGTTTCTTGTTACTGGTCTTCGATTTAGTTTGCCTGTGTTGCTTATCCCAAGCCCTGGTTCCCTCACCATAGCATGCTTCGAGTTAGACAAACAGCAGTGACAGCTAACATGCTTGCTGAGAGACAAACCAAAGGCACAGTAAACGTGCTTGCAGATTTGTTGTGACAAGCATGAGGCTCATTGAAGCCAATGGTTTTATATGGGCTGTCTCACTTAGTCCTCCCAGAAATGCCCATCTGCGCATTGGAGGATACAGCTCAGTGGTAGAGCATATATTTCAAGCATCCAGGTCCTGGTTTTGATTTCTAGTACTAAAATAAGGACATAAATAAAATAAAGGCCTATTTGGAATTGAGGGTCAGAGGTAGAGTGACTTGAAAGATGTGAATTTTCACTGTTGGTGTAAGGCTCACTTAGCTCAGCTGACAGCAGTGCACTGAGGGCCTCTATGGATTTATTTGTCTTTGTTTTCAAAATGCAAGGTCCCCAAGAAGTAATACAATTTGGATTTTTACTTCTTGGGGTGGGGATGGTGGTGCTGGCTTTAAATTCACTGAGATTCTTCTGCCTCTGCCTCCCAAGTTGCTGGTGTTAAAGAAATCCATTTGTTTAGCTTATAGCTTATACAAATATACTCACAATCCCAGTACCCAAGAAGCAGTCCTGGCCTGCATGAGACCTCATCCCAAACAAAATGAAGCATGACCAGTAGCTATTGATAGAGGTGTAGCTCAGTGACAGAGCCCTTGACTGGCATGCAAGAAACTCCTGAAACCCCAGTGCTGGGACTGAGGGCAGGAGAGTTGTCAAAGGTTCATTGCCAGCTTTGGTTACAGGGTATTATCTAGGTCGGCTAACAAGACGCTGTTTGAAAAAAAACAAAACTCAAACCAAAAGTGGTTCTAATTTTTGGAGCTATAGCTTCTGGGTACATGTCTCTGCAGAGAGTTATTCTGTCTACCCCACTCACTTCCAGACTTGTGCAGATAAGCTGGCTAAGATGACAGGCTTCGGTGTCCTAGTCAAGATTCTGGGCGGACGGAATAGAAAGTGCCTGCTCTGCTTGATGCTCCTGCCTTCTTCCTGTTGTCTGTAGCAGCGTACCATCTGTCCCAAGCAGCAGACTGGCCTTCCCTGTTCTTACAGTGAGCACAGTGAAGTAGCTTCTGTCTGCTGCCTTCCATAGCCTTCTGCCATATTCTCTCTACTGTATTTCTAATTAAGTGCTCATAGTTTCTGTACAAAGAATTAGAAAAATCTGATTTGCAATGTCCTTTATTTTTTGGTTTCTTTTTTATTCATTATTTGCGTGTGTCTGTGCACACAGTATTACAATGTGCATATGGAAGTCAGAACAGAGTACAGATGACTTTCAGGAGTCTGGTTCCTCCTCTAGTGTTAGAACAGGGTCTCTGCATGCTGCAGACTAGATGGTCTGAGAGCTATGGGCCGTTTTGTCTCCACCTCCACCTTACCACAGAAGATGTGGGGTTACAAATACATCCTACCACATGTGGCACTTTTCCTTGGTTTCTAGGGACCAAACTCAAATGTGCAGGCAATGTGTTGTGGCAAGTGCGGTTGCCCGGTAGTAGAGCCGTCTCATCTACCACTTGGTGTCTTTCTCTATCTACATATGTATTTTATGTTTTTTATTTTATATGTATGGATATTTTCATTGTATGAGTCTCTATGCCTGCTGCTCACCATAGAAGCCAGAAGAAGGTATCAGATCTCTTGGAATTGGAATTACAGAAAGCTAGGAGCTGCATTGTCGGTTCTGGGAATTGAACCTGGGTCCTCTACAAGAGCAAATAAAGGTCTTAATCATTGACCATTGAGGCATCTCTCCAGCTCTTGCTTTCTTTTTCATTAGGATTCTTTCCACTGATCATGTTTTGGTGTGTGGTTATACCTCATTTTTTAAAAAAATGTCCATTATGTACCACATCTTTCTCTCCTGTCTCTTCTCAAGTTGGGATAAGAGAGAGAATTTTCTCAAAATTCAGAAAAGAAGATCTATATTATTTTAAAGTAGTCTTTCTTTTCTAAGAATTTTATGTTTGTGTATTTGTGTGTACTTACACTTGTGTGTGTGGTTTTTTTTTTTTTAAAGATTTATTCATTTATTATATATAAGTACACTGTAGCTGTCTTCAGACACACCAGAAGAGGGCATCGGATCCCATTACAGATGGTTGTGAGCCACCATGTGGTTGCTGGGACTTGAACTCAGGACCTCTGGAAGAGCAGTCAGTACCATCTCTCCAGCCCCACTTGTGTATGTTTGAGAGCAGCGTGAACATAGATTTGTTATGGGAAAGTGAGGACAATCTCTGAAGATGGGAGGGCTCCCAGGAAGGAATGCTGCCTTTTCTGAATTTCCACAGATGTGTGTCAGATGGCCTTACACTGTGGATGAAGTTCAACAGTCTTTGGTGTTGTTCTAGATGGCCAAGTGTGGTTAATCCTATGTTCTTATAATTCTTAGCTTTGCCAATTGCTCACACTTATTCAGTGATGTACTCTGTGCCAAGCCTAAATCTGAAAGCTTTACATGCAGCAAACACTTCATAGTCCTCTGAGTTGGCGGCTTTTATTATGCCCATTATTATTCCGTGGGAGGCAACAGAAGGAAGCAGGTGCTGGAGCTGTATGAAGTTACAGTTAGTAAGTGGCAAGCTTGGGATCTACTTATTTATTTGTGTTGAGGGTCTTGTGTAACCCGATTGGCTTTGAATTTACCGTGAAGCAAAGGATGCCTCTTTTCTTCCATCCTCCACGTCCCAAGATTGGAGGTGTGAACCGTCATGCCCTGCTTGAGTTTGGGATTTGAATACAGGTGGTCTCATCTGGCTACCATGGCGCACACTTATAATCCCAGTATTCAAGAAGCTGAGGTTGGAGGACTGCTGAAGTTGGAGGCCAGCTGTGCTACAAAATAAGACCTTGCCTCAGAAAGTAAAGAGGGTCCCAGCTCTAGCTCATGAGGATGGGATAAGGAAAACAATAACAGTAACAGTAGCCTGGCATCCTAAGCATGCTAGTGGCATGCATGGCTGTTCTTCTTATTATTTCTGTCTGTATGTATGTGCTTGAGTGGGTTTGTGTGGACTGAGTGCAGTGCTCTATGAGCATGTTGGATCTCCTGGGTGGGGTGGTTGTGAGCTGGAGTTGTGAACCACTTGATGTGGGTGCTGGGAACTAAACTCTAGTCCTCTGCAAGAGCAGGGAGCGCACTTTACACTGAGCCATCTCTTCAGCCCTGGCTTGTTGTTAGTTTTGAGATAATCTTGCTAGGTAGGCCTGGTACTTCCCTTGTAACCCAGGCTGGTTCAAACTCACAGTGATCCTCCTGCCCTCCTGAGTGCTGGCATTAGATATACATTACTCATTAGTGTACATCGGACACATTTTTGTGTGTGTTTTTGGTCCTGTGGTTTGAATGGGGGTATTGAGTATACTAGACAGGGTTCTGTTTGTGAGGTATGCTCCCAGCCCCTGGGATATGTCTTTGATCCCACGCTGAGTCCTGAACTTGGAATGTAGAGCAAAGACCCTGTAATTATAATGTGAAGAGATAAATTGTGCAGAGTTCATGTAAAAACCCTTGGGGGAGAGCAGCTCGTTTCCTGGAGAAATTTGAGAAGCTTTGCAGAGATGACTTTTGGAGTTAATCGTTCCATTGCTGCCAGATGCTGAGATCCGTTGGTGCTCAGGGCAGGCAGGCAGTCTTGAGAGGCTGACATTCCGGAGGAGGGAGCAGACCATGGGAGACGGCGTGCATAGCGTGATCTTCACTTGGGCTTGTCAGATGCTTTCTTCACGGTAGATTAGCGTGTACTGGAGGAAGCCCACAGAGATGAAGTGCCATTGTTACACATCTGTGTGGCCCATTGCTGTTGTTTACGTTGCTCATCTGTAGGGTCTCTACAGTCGAGTTTTTGTGATTCCTTCAAATTGGCCCACAGTTAAAGAGTGGAGAGTTTGGTCGGTCCATGCGTCCATCCATTTATCCATCCATCCAAGTGTGCTTATATGTGCCTGAGTACTGGGGAGCTAAATTTTTTTTGCATGGCACAGTTTACTGATTAAGTGGACTCCTAGCCTGATAAAATGTTTTCGGTAGTAAGCTTCATATCATTTTACAGATGGAAGACATTGGATAAAGAAAAAGTAAATATAATATTTTTGTTAATTGGTTTAAGTTGGGGTTTCCCTCTGTGGCCTGTGCTTTCCTTGAACTCACTTTGCTCCTTCTGCCTCAGCCTCTCCAGTGTTACTGCAACTGTGATCCACTGTTGCAGTAAAAATAAAAATAAAAAAGCGGCAGAATGGTTCCTGCGCGTACGCTGGCAGCCGCTAGTTCTGGCTCCAACAGGCCATTGGAATTAGCGCTAATTTATCCCAGATTAGTATCTCTCCCGACGGCTACCTGCTAGACTTGAACTTTCTGATTCCAGCTACCTGGTAAAATCATGGTTCTCTAAGTCCAGCAGTGGCTGGCTCCCTGCCACGGACTCTACTCACACTCCCAGCAGTCTCCCCCTGATAGTTAAAGTATAAATTCCCAACTACTCGGTAAAATCAAGACTCAACGAACTGTAACCCAACAATCAGATTTATATATTAAATTCTCAATTCACAGTACATCCACACAATAAATTCACTGCCAATTAATAAAGATATAAACCGCCCACCTAGACAAGATAAAATTGACCTAGTTCACCTGGATCTTGATCCTCCTGCTTCTCCTCTCTCCTTCCTAGACTTTTTCCCTGCCTACCCTTCCTTCTCATCCAATGATAAGTTTCACCTTATTCTGGGCCTGCCTTGCTGCACAATGACATCATCCTACACATTACCCTCTACACGGGAGTTCCGATGTTTTTTATTTTTCTGCAACAATTCACCACATTCTGTTCAAGTAGACTTTTATTTTATTTTGTATTTACCACTCGCCACCTGCCTTTTTTTTTTTTTTTTTTGGTTCTTTTTTTCGGAGCTGGGGACCGAACCCAGGGCCTTGCGCTTCCTAGGCAAGCGCTCCACCACTGAGCTAGATCCTCAGCCCCGCCGCCTGCCTTTTGTCTCATGTAGCCTAGGTTAGCCTTGAATAGGCTTGGTAGCAAAGGATGGCCTTAAACTCTTGCTCCTCCTGTCTACACCTCCAAGTGTTAGACTAACTAACAGGCGTGTGCCACCATGCTTGGCTTTTCAATTCTCTTTGTGTCTGTGTGGATAGCAGAGGAAAGCTTGCAGGAAGCAGTTCTCTCCTACTGTCTGGGCATGTAAGAATTGAACTCAGGTCATCAAGCTTGATCGCAAACATTTCTCTCCCTGAGTAATCTTGCTGGTGGTCCTTGGTTGATACTTTTATGTTATTTTAAAAAGTCTTTATTGAGCTAGGTGTCTACTTGTAATCACAGTTCTTGGGGAAGCTAAGGAAACGAGGATTATAAGTTCAAGGGTAGCTTAGGCTATGGCATAACAAGACTGTCAGATGGAGGGGTCATTTATAAAGGACTTTATTGAGGAATCATTCATCAGAGTACACTCATCTTAAGCTAAGGCTTGATGACTCTTTCATACGCACACCCCTCCCTCTGTACCCGCCAACCAAGCTTGAGGTGATATTGGACCCCTCAGAAGACTGTCCACTCACTGTGTTCCATACCTCTGCCATCCTCAGAAGGAAGCCTTGTGTGCAGCGCTGCATTTCAAGTGAGTCCTGGCAGCACCGGCAGCTTATTAAGTGTTTTTCTGGCTGTGTTCAGGATCCTGGTTGCAGGAGTTTAGGACATGGAGGTCTGATGTAACTGGTGTCCCAAGGCAATTATGTTGGACGGAGAGAGGCCAGAAGTTAAAGGATGTTTTTTAAAGACTTGTTTATTTTATTTGATGTGTATGAGTATTTTCCCTGCATGTATGTATGTGCACCACATGGCATGCCTGGTGCCTTTAGAGGTGAGAAAAGGTTGGTGGATTCCCTCTAGCAGGAGTTATGGGTGGGTAAAAGCCACTATGTGGGTCCTGGGAGTTGATCCTGAGTTCTCTGCAGGAGCAACAAGTGCCCTTAACCACTGAGCCTCTCTCCAGCCCCTGATGGCTATTTTTTTAGGAAGTGAAACAAAAGTATGAGATGGTTTCCTGGATATGAGAATGAGAGCTGGAGGTGTCAGAAGGACATCAGCAGAAGTCATCTAAGCTTGAAAATACCATGTATTGAGAGCTGAGAGAGAGAGCGCTAAATAGGAATGGTGGGAGAAGGCTGGAAGGGGAGGTTTAAGCAGAAAAGAGATGCCTTTGGATCCCTGGCAAGAGCAGGAAACTGAGACTGCCTTTTCACTCTCTTAAGTATTTACTGAATGGTGTTAACCCTGGCCTCTGCTTGGTATTGATGGGAGGGCCTAAGGGGTTGTTGTACTACTATTCTGAGGATGGCTGCTGAGTGGCCTGGGACTGAGAGGAAAGATGAAGACAATTCCTGAATACCAGGTATTGATTAGTGGAGGTAGTAAAGTTTTACTGGCACTAAAACAAGTAGAGTTTTTCCAAAGTTTATTAGCTGCCCCTTTCTTTTTTTTTTCTTTTTTTTTTCTTTTTTTCGGAGCTGGGGGCCGAACCCAGGGCCTTGCGTTTGCTAGGCAAGCGCTCTACCACTGAGCTAAATCCCCAACCCCTGCCCCTTTCTTTTTGATAAATATATTTTCCATCCCCATCTTCTCTCTCCAGCAAAGGTTGCTGGTACCTTGGAATGTCGCTTTTGTGCATCCACATCTCTGGCTTCTAATGTGTAGTCTGAGCCAGGAATAGACAGGCTCTGACTCCAGAAGCACAGTGAGTTGCTGTATGTTTACAGAAAGACTATTTATATAAGGAACAATCTGGAAGCAACCTAAATACCCAAACCCAGGGCAAAATATTAAGGCAGATTTTGGGCTAGCTACTAGAGAGACTACTAGGTAGCTGAGGGAAGGCTGTTTATGGATTTGTTGCTACTGGAGAGCTAAAAGGGCAGACTGTCTATGGGCATGTCACTACTAGTGTACGTACATTAAGAGCAGAGCCGGTGGGGTTAGAGAGATGGCTCAGTGGTTAAGAGCACCAGCTGTGGGGTTGGGGATTTTGCTCAGTGGTAGAGCGCTTGCCTAGCAAACGCAAGGCCCTGGGTTCGGTCCCCAGCTCCGAAAAAAAGAAAAGAAAGAAAAAAAAAAAAAAAGAGCACCAGCTGCTCTTCCAGAACTCCTGCGTTTAATTCCCAGCACCCACATGGCAGCTCCCAACTGCCTGCAACTCCGATTTCAAGGAGTCTGACAGCCTCATAGAGACATAAATGCAGGTAAAACACTGATGCACAGAAAATAAAAATAAATGGTTTAACAAGAGCAGAGGTCTCTTCGATGGATTTGGTATTAGAGGAGTTAGGTGCTGATTTTGTTATCACTGAGATTTTCCCCCTCAAATGTGAAGTGGATGTAGTGGTGGTAATGGTTTTTAACTCCTGGTGGGATTGTGGTAAAGTCATGTGAGATCCTTATCACAGAGCCCTTGGTAAGTAAAGCTTGTACTAAGCTATGCACGTGGATGGTGTTTTTGTTTCTGTTCTGTAGACTAGGTCTCTCTCTCTCTCTCTCTCTCTCTCTCTCTCTCTCTCTCTCTCTCTCTCTGTGTGTGTGTGTGTGTGTGTGTGTGTGTGTGTGTGTGTGTCCGTCCTTGACTGGCCTTGGATTCATTCTATAGACCAGGTTGGCTTGAAGCTCTGCCTCCCAAGTACTGGGACTAAAGTCATTCACCACTCTTCCCAGCTGTGTTTTTTAAATGATGATGATGATGAGGATGTGTGTTTATAGAGGACAGCTTATAGATGTCATTTTCTCCTACCATGTGGGCTGCAGGGATCAAGCTCTGGTGTTAGGCTTTATCTGCTAAGTCCTAGTCATCTTGAGGGTCATTGTGTGTTTGGCTTTGAGATAGGGAAACCTATGCAATCTTCCTCTCTTAGTCTCTCTAATGCTAGGATTATGAGCCACCATACCCGGTTTACGTGAGTTATTAATAGTTCAAAATTGGTGTTTACTCTAGTAATTATAAACTGGCAGCTTGGCCAGTTGGAGCAGGTCCTAATATTCTTGCTTTTTGTTTTGGCAGCACTGGGGATGGTGCCCAAGGTGTTACACATGCTACATGCTAACACATGCTCACTAGGCCCCACCCTTAGCTCTGCAGTTGGCAGTCAGAAGGACTCTTCCCTTCCAGGTTCTTCACTCTCTACCTTGCTGTTTTGTTTGTATTTCTATTTTAGGTGTGTGTGTAGTGTGTGTGTGTGTGTGTGTGTGTGTGTGTGTGTGTGTGTGTGTGTGTGCGCGCGCGTGTACGCCCACACATGCGCATGCACTTGATGTCCACAGCATGAACAAGTCAACATTGTAGCCCAGAATTAGAACAGGCAATCTCTGCTCCTCTGAACATGCTTGTGGAGTCAGCCTTTCCCAGGACTTGGCAGGGTCTCTCCAGCTCTCTCCTTTCCTTGGTGAGCCTAGGTATGTTGGTTTACACAGTAGCTTTCAGAAGTATTTCTTAAACTGGAAAATCCTGGGTCTCTATACTTTTAGAAAACCACAAGAATTCTGCAAATACTACTTTGTTAGTTCTTAATTACATTATAGCAAGTTTTCTTAGGTTTAGTGGTTTGAGGTTTGAAAGAAGGTTAAACATCTGTTATCCTTCAAGTTTCTGTGGTTCAGAATTCAGGAGCAACCTATCTGGGAGAGGTTCTGGTTCAGGCTTGCAGTTCAAGGTGGCTTAGTCATAGAGCTGGGGACTTAGCTTTGAGTTCTTGAGGGGACGCCTTGATTCCCCACTATACAGGCCTTCCCACAGATGTAGTACCTGCTTGTTCTCTGCTTTTCCATGATGGGAACCCAAGAGCATAGAGATAAACGTAGCAGTATTGTGTATGGTAAATACACAGAAGTTGCTGGAGGTAGTGGTGCACGCCTGTAATCTCCGTGTTCAGGGGCAGAGGAGGAGGCCAGATTGATCAGTTCTAGGCCAGCTAGAATCTTGTACAATAAGAACCCCTCTCCCAAATAACATTACCCCTACTCC
Organism: Rattus norvegicus; assembly: GCF_021556685.1. NCBI lineage: Eukaryota > Metazoa > Chordata > Mammalia > Rodentia > Muridae > Rattus > Rattus norvegicus. Next base: position 144,715,867 of record NC_141536.1, read on the forward strand.
CAAAATAAAATAAGTTGATTATTTTCTTTTCAATATTTAGGTTTTTAGGGGTTAAATCAGGCTGTCTCGGCAGCAAGTACCTTTACCAACTGAACCATGTCACCAGCCCGAGGTTACTATTTTAACCATTTTTTTTTTTTTTTTGGTTCTTTTTTTCGGAGCTGGGGACCGAACCCAGGGCCTTGCGCTTCCTAGGTAAGCGCTCTACCACTGAGCTAAATCCCCAGCCCCTATTTTAACCATTTTAAGCATGCAGTTATATATTTATTTATTTTATGGTAAAATATATATTTAGAATTAGGCAGTGTAAGGCACCTAGCTGGTAAGATGGAAATTATCTCAGCTATAAATTGATAGACAATCAACTGTGTGGAACCATTTATTTATTTATTTATTTATTTATTCATTCATTCATTCATTCACTTAATATGTGTTTTGGACTGCATGCATATTTGTGTACCATGTCACATGTGTCTGGGGCCCTCAGAGGCTGTCAGATTCCCTGGAATTGGCATTACAGATGGTTGTGAGCTGCCAAGTGGGTGCTGGAAATTAAACTGGGTCCTCTGGAAAAGCATAAGCTACTGTTCTTGACTGCTGAGCATCTGCCCAGCACCAATAGGCACTTTGTGTGACTGCTTTGGAGTCTCACACCAGTTCTTCTGCCGCATTCACTTAAGCAGAGAGAGGGCAATTGGATCCCACTTTTTTTTTTTTTTCCAGAGCTCGGGACCGAACCCAGGGCCTTGCGCTTGCTAGGCAAGCGCTCTACCACTGAGCTAAATCCCCAACCCCTCCACTTTTTTTTTTTTTAAAGATTTATTTATTATATATAAGTATACTGTAACTCTCTTCAGACACACCAGAAGAGGGCATCAGATTCTATTACAGATGGTTGTGAGCCACCATGTGGTTGCTGGGATTTGAACTCAGGACCTCTGGAAGAGCAGTCAGTGCTCTTAACCGCGGAGCCATCTCTCCAGCCCCCGGATCCCACTTTTGAAGGCAGGGGTATGCACCTGTTTTCATAGGTCCTGCTTTCCTCTGGTGTGAGGGCTGAGACAATGAAGATATATATGGGCACGTTCAGAGGACTCCTTTGCTCTCTGTGTTCCTCCTTTATGGTCTTGATGATTCCTCACAGTCTGCTCTCATTACTGGCTCAAGGTCAGAATTGGAAGAACTGGTATGGATGAGCAGCCACCCAGGCTTGAGTGGCGGTTAGGGCTGGCTGTTCTGTTCTGCCTGACTTTGAGTTCAGTTACTTTCCTGTCTCTGGAGTGTCAGGAAGTAGGGGCTACTTCAGCACATTCCTACTGAAAGAAGTCCACTGCCTATATGCTAATGTCAGAGGCTGGGTCTCAAAACCATGCTTTCTTTGAAGAAAGCTTATATTCTCTCCCCTCCTCCCCCCAATAGTTATACATGTGGGGGTCAGTAGAAGGAAAAAGAATTTTGTATGGAAAAGCTTTGGGGACTGGGGTTCCTATGGGAAATGGTAGTTGAATTATTAGATTATGCTTCTGCTTTGGTCCTAGGTGGAAGAGTTAAGCTGTAAAGGATTGTGGAATATTACTCAGCGTGACTCCTCCTACTGAGGGTTACGTTATCTTAGAAGGAGGGTTAATGCCTGTGCTCTTTCTCCTTTTTTGTCCTCTTTAAGATGAGTCTGCTCTGCTGGTATGTTTGTCAAGTCTTTGGGTTTCACAGAAGGGAGCATCTTCATTCATGCTTTAAAGTTACTTTAAAGATAACAGGGGTTGGGGATTTAGCTCAGTGGTAGAGCGCTTGCCTAGGAAGTGCAAGGTTCTGGGTTCGGTCCCCAGCCCCCCCCCACCACCACCACCAAAAAAAAAAAAAAAAAAGGTAACAGCCAGCAAAGGTTTGATTCTCTTTTTATGATTTTTTTTTATTAGTTTTTATTTATATGAGTACACTGTAGCTGTCTTCAGACATACCAGAAGAGGGCACCAGATCCCATTACAGATGGTTGTGGGAATTGAATTCAGGACCTCTGGAAGAGCAGTCAGTGCTCTTAACCATTGAGCAAATCTCTCCAACCCGAGGTTTGATTATCTTAAGCTTGCAGACATTTTGAAGTCATTGTAAAGACTGTTTGAAAGAGATACTTGTGGTTAATCTCAAACAATTATTTTGGTAATTGTTGATTACACAATAGTGATCTGGCATCTTGACATTTTTATGTTCTTATCCTATTCTTTTTTTTTCTTTCTTATTTTCTCTTTCCTTCCCTCTCTCTTTTTTTTTTTCTTTTCTTTTCTTTTTTTCAGAGCTGGGGACCAAACCCAGGGCCTTGCGCTTGCTAGACAAGCGCTCTACCACTGAGCTAAATCCCCAACCCCTCTCCTTCCCTCTCTTATCCTCCTTCTTTCCCCCCTTCTCTTGTCTTCTAAATGATAAAGCCCGGGCTGGGCTAAGCTGTGGCAGTTTTTTCTTTAGCCTCCTGACTGCTGGATCACAGATGGGACCCACTGTGTCAGGCTGTCAGACTTTTCTTGTCACCCGTTTATGGGACTGAGTTAGGTAATTCAAGATTTCATAAAGCACAAAGAACCCATTGGAGACTTTGTAGACCAGAGAACTCCCTGGAGGCCTTTCCTGTAGGCCTTGTAGACCAGCATATTCTGGTCCAGGGACAGCTTTTTTAAAACATTATTTGTGAGTGCCTGGGGATCAGAGGAGAGTTTGCTAGGGTTCATTCTCTCCTTCTACCATGTGATCCTGCTCAGGTTAGCAGGCTCGGCGGTAGGCACTTACGGGCTGCCATCCTGCTGGCTCTGAACTGTTTGGGAAGCGCCATCTGGGGTTTAGCCGCCCATTGGTAAGGGTCAGGCAGAGTTGCTGCTTTCTGAATTTCCTTGTTGCTCTTTTTTTTCCTCTCTTCACTGTCTGACTAATCTGACTGCATTCTCTCTCAGAAACACTCCTCAGTCCTACTCCTTCTGTTTTTAAAATAATTTCTTTCTTTCTTTTCTTTTCTTTTTTTTTCCGGAGCTGGGGACCGAACCCAGGGCCTTGCGCTTGAAATCATTTCTTTCTTAAGATAAGTTCTCTAGCCCAGGCTAACCTCAGACTCACTATGCAACTGAAGAGAAGCTTGAAGCTGATTTAGCTGCCTCTGCTTCCTGAGTGCTGAGATTCCAGATGTGTGCCACAGAGCCCAGTTTCCACAGCCTTCTTGCCTCACGGAGAACTCCTACCATTTCCTAGAGTCATCCCTCTTCTGCAGAGGTGTCTCTCTTTCTTCTCTTCTCCGGCCCTCCCCTTCTGCCTTTTGCTTTTCTGGGTCCTACTGTAATTACAGAATCTTCTGTTGTCAGAAGTGTTGCTGTTTCTGCTATTCCTATCTGTAGACAAGGCTTATTGTGAGTTCCAGGCTAGCCACAGTTACATAGTGAGACTTGTCTCCAAAGAAAAAAGACACCTGGTGAGATGGCTTAGCTGTTAAGATCACTGTTCTTCCTGAGGTCCCAGATATGATTCCCAGCACACACAATGGCTCAGAACAATCTGTAGCTCTACTCCTAGAGGATCCAACTCTTCTGACATCCAAGGGCACTCTGTGCAAGTGCTACATAGACTTACATACAGGTGAAACACCCACACATATGAAATTAAAGAAACAAAACCAAAAACCTGAAAAGAACAAAACAAGGAAATGTGAGCTCTGGCTACAATGCCAGTTACAGAGGATTCTCTGCGGTTCTTAGGTATGTAGTGAAGTGGGGTTCTGTATAACATGAATGGAATACTCACGACTCACACGTCAGTCTCTGCCCATCCCCTCTTGCCTGTCTTGTAGTTGGTCAAGATGACATGTGACCAAGCCATGTGACATTATTTGATGAAAACAGTCATTATGCTAATCTCCTGTATGTAGTTCAACCTAATAGTCTGAAAGTTTAGTCAGTTCTTGAGTCTAGTTTGCCTCGAGGGTAGGGGGTCAGAGCAGATGTGTGTGGGTTCTCTTTGGGGGCCTGTAATTTACTGGCTACATCAAAGGCACATCATAGAGCCCTGTGACTGATGGACCTAAGCTCTCTCGAAGGCAGGTAGCAGCTGTGATCTGTAAGTTCTGCTGGGTTAGTGCCTAAGATGGTGATAAGTGCTGCTGCTTTTTATGACATACAGATAGGTCCCCTCACCCAGGAGTAACTTGTGTCCTGTCACTTTTTTTTTTCTCTTTTTTCTTTTTTTTGGAGCTGGGGACTGAACCCAGGGCCTTGCGCTTGCTACTGAGCTAAATCCCCAACCCCGTCACTTATTTTTATTTTAAGAATATTTATTTTATTTTTTATGGGTATGTGTATAGTACCAGTACCTGAGTATATGTTTCAGGCCGATGCAGCAGTCTGCAGGGTCAGAAGAGAGCACTAGATCCCCTGGAACTGGAGTTGTGAGTCATCATGTGGTTGTCTACAAGAGCAGTAAGTGCTCTTATGTGCTGAGCTATTTCTCTAGCCCCAACTCTGTCACTGTAGAGAAATGGAGAAGACAGGCCACCTTTAAGAAACACTGTCCCTTGGCTACTGTGGAGCCTCCTGGATCTGCAAACAGTTGAAATATCCCAACACAGTACACTCTTCTTGTAATTCCAACACTTGGGAGGCAGACTGGAAGTTCAAGACCTGCCTGACAATAGTATAAAAGCAACAAAAACTCAATGAGTTTGAGGCCAGCCAGGTCTACATAGTGATCTCTGTCTCTAAAAACAAAATAGTTTAAATTACGATTGGAGAGAGAACTCACTAGTAAAGAGACTGGCTGCTCCTCCGCAGGACCTATGTTCACTTGCTAGCATCCGTATGACAGTTAACAACTGTAATTTCAGTTCCAGGGGCTCTAGTACCCTTTTCTGGCATCCATGTGCTGCACACAGGCAGACATGCATCCAGGCAAAATACACATATACATAAAATTAAAAATTAATTTATTTAATTACTGTGTTAGTTAAGATTCTTTTTTTGCTCTGATCAAGGCAACTCTTTCTTTTTTTTTTTTTTTTTTTTTTTTTTGGTTCTTTTTTTTTTTCCGGAGCTGGGGATCGAACCCAGGGCCTTGCGCTTCCTAGGCAAGCGCTCTACCACTGAGCTAAATCCCCAACCCCAAGGCAACTCTTATAAAGAAGACATTTAATTGGAACTGGCTTATAGTTTCAGAGGTTCAGTCCATTATTATGGCAGGAAGCAAGGTGGCATGTAGGCAGACATGGTGCTGGAAAGGTAGCTGAGAGTTCTATATCTTGATCCTGTAGGCAGTGAAAGGAGAATGTGAACCATACTGGGTGTAGCATTATATGACCTCAAAGCCTGCCTCCACAGTGACACACTTCCTCCAACAAGGCCACACCTCCTATAATAGTGCCATTCCCTATGAGCCTATCGAGACCATTGCTATTCAAACCACCACAATTACTTAAAACATTATGTATATATGTATGTGTCTGTATGCACATGTGAATGAGTGTAGGTGCCTTCAGAGTCCTGAGGGTATTGGATCTCTTGGTGCTGGAGTTCCTGGAGTTTTGAGTCACCCAGTGCTGGGTCTTCTGTAAGAGTAGAATGAGCTTTTCCCTGCTGAGCCAGTTCTCCAGCTCCTCTCAGAGTCTCATAGAGCCCTGTATGATTGCCAATTTGCTATGTTGTTATGAAGGTTCTTGAACATTTGAACACTCATATCCTCTATCCCAGAGTACCAGGTCACCAGCTCATGCTGACACACCCAAGTTCGTTTTGTTCTCAGACAAGATTTTGCTTTAAACAATTATTTATTTTGTATATTCATGCACACAATGGCATGTATGTGGGAGTCAGAGAACAACTATAGGAGTTCATTCTCCTTCCATCATGGAGGTTTCAGGGATTGAACTCAGGGCATCAGGCTTCTTGGTGGCAGGCACCTGTACTGCTGAACCATGTCTCTGACCAGGTCTTGCTATGCAGTATATGCTGGCCTTGAACTTGCAGTGGTTCTCCTGTGTGCAATCATAGGTGTATGCTACAATACTACCTTCTTGGGGGATGAGTGTTTGACTATATAGCTTCAAGCTGACCTACAATTCTCAATCTTCTACCTCATGACTGCTAGGATTATAGAAATGTGCTACTCTGCTCAGCTTCTCTTAAGTATTTTAGCCATAGAAAGATTTAACACAGGAAATCAGGCTCCTATAAAACAGGGAAGGATTGGAGTTGTGGGACTCAAGGATGCTGTCTTTGGAGAACCAGTTTGAAGGGCTATCAATGCAGCCTAGGCTTCTGGGAAGTCATTGTTGGCATTTCGCTCCCACCACTTCTCTCTAACACTGGAGTAATTGGTGGCTAGACATTTACTGTGGAAGAGCAGAGGCCGCATCCAGGAACTCCTCAGTGCTCTGACGTCGAAGGCCAAGCTATGGAGTCAGCAGTTGCATTTTAACAGATTCTGATTGACATGTGAGTGGTTGGTCTGATCACTAAACTATGGGTCTCTGTCACCTTGATTGCCTATTGGAAGGGAACAGAAAGTTTGTTTTCGTAACTCTTTTTTTTTTCCTTTTCTTTTTTTCGGAGCTGGGGGCCGAACCCAGGGCCTTGCGCTTGCTAGGCAAGCACTCTACCACTGAGCTAAATCCCCAACCCCTGTTTTTGTGACTCTTAATCTAGAATGAGTGGAATGGAGATCAACATAGTGCATAGGCTGAACTGGCCACAGTTCTGCATCCTTCCAGATAGTGTGTATATATTTACCTCCCTTTATCAAGAAGTAATAGCCAGGTGTGGTGGCACATGCCTTGGATCCTGGCACTCTGCAGGCAGAAGCAGATAGATCTCTGTGAGTTCAAGTCCAGCTAGGGCTACATAGTAATGCTCTGTCTCCAAATAACCAATCAGAAAACAGAAAACTCCAGACATGAATAACGAAGAAGGTGAGGTAGCTCAGAGGCCAAGGAGACACTTACCATCAAGCTTGAGTTCTGTACTTGAGATCCACATCATGGAAAGAGAATTAACTTGCAAAAGTTGTCCCTGACATCACTCTGTGTGCTGTGGCATACCTGTGCACACACAGTTAATAAAATGTAATACAAACATAAACACTTCATGTAACAGTGTATCTTCCGTGTGTTGTATCTCAGTACAAGAGGAATCATCTTGTTCTCTTCGGTGTCTGCACAGAACTTCATGATATGGTTTAAAATGCTCAAGAACAGCTAGCTGTGTTGGCACTCACTATAATCCTTGTACGTAGAAGGTAGAGGCAGGAGGATCAGGAGTTTGAGGTAATTTTTACCAACTTAGTGTTTGAAGCTAGTGTGGGCCCTGTGAGACCCTGTCTCAGGAAACCAACCAAGCAAACACAAACACAACAAAAACCTCAAACACAGCTGAGGAAAAGCATGGACACATGCTGATCTATAGAGCCAGGAAGTTCACATGTGCTTCTTGATCCAGAGTTCTCGGGACCTGGGTACATGCCATCTCTTTACTGGTACTGTGACCGACTTCACATGAGTGGACTCAGACTGAAAAGTTCACAGTTGATCAACTAAGAAAGGACTCTTATTTTCTTATTTGTTTTTAAGGATTCATTGATTTGTATGAATCTGTTGAGATCTTTTACAAAGTCTGAGTGTGTACCCTGTCAGCATGCACGAAGAGGTCAGAGGGCAACTTTGGAGTTTATTCTTGCCTCTCAGATGGGCTTTGCTTGTGCAACTCAGGTTGTCAGTCTGTGTGGCGAGTGCTTTCACCTGCAGAGCGTCTCATTTGCTCTAGAACAAGACTTTGATTGTTTGTTTGTTTGTTTGTTTGTTTGTTTGTAGACAGGGTCTCTAGTCCAGGTTGGCCCGGGATTCGTGCCATTTCCTCCTGCTTTTAGCCTGTGAGGCTCTGTAATTACAGGTGTGTCATCCATAGCCTATGAGTCTTGAACCCCAATTATGCAGCATCACAAAGTGTTAAGGGTTTAGTTTTTTTTTTTTTTTTTTTTTTTGGTTCTTTTTTTTCGGAGCTGGGGACCGAACCCAGGGCCTTGCGCTAAGGGTTTAGTTTTGTTTTTTCTCTTTTTGAGACAGTATTCATAAAGCCCAAGTTAGCCTGGCCTTAAATTTACAGTAATCTCTCTGCCTTAGCCCCTGAGTACTGGCATTGAAGGCCAGTTCTACCCCCCATGCCTGCTTTTAAAATGGCAGGACTTTGGTGCTAGAGAGATGCTTACTTCAGCAGTTAAGGTCAGCTTTTCTGGAGGACCTGTGCCTTAATTCCTTAGCACCCACATGGTGGCTCAAAACCATCTGTACCCCCAATTCCAGGGGTCCCCATCCCCTCTTCTGACTTCTGTGGGCTGCAGTAGGCATGCAGGTGGTGCACAAGCACACATGTAGGCACAACACTCATACAAATAGATAAATCCTTAAAGACAAAGAAGAAAACACTTTTGTAATTGTGCTCTGTGGGAAGAGGCTTGGCTGTTTTGAACAGGCATTAAAGCAATAATTCCCTGTTTTCTGACTCAGGTATCCGGCTCATATTGAAGACATTGACTACGAAGAAGGGAGAGTCCTCATCCATTTCAAGCGGTGGAACCATCGTTACGATGAGTGGTTTTGTTGGGACAGTCCTTATCTGCGTCCTTTAGAGAAGATACAGCTGAGGAAAGAGGGTTTGCATGAAGAGGATGGATCTTCTGTGAGTAGCAAATCCCTGGAGTTCTGTAGTGAATGAGGCTGATCGGCTGCAGGAGGTCGTGCTAGGCTTTGATTTTCAGTGGACATCTCAGTAGCCTCTGGAGAACAATCCTTGCCTTGACCTGTGGTGGTGACCTTCAGGTCTTCGTGGACTAGGACTTCTTAAGAGTTCAGTTTTCACCTGTTTGGTGCGATTGATGTGTTAGTTCATAAACTAACTTCACTGGGCTTCCATCCGTATGAATGTGATCTTATGTCCCTTAGAGACCACTGTTTTCCTAGTGTGCAAAATACTACTGAGGGAATAGTAGGTCTTCAGGAAAAAAACCGTGTAATAAACCAGGTGTTGTGGTTCCTCCTAGTTCTTAAGAGGTGGATTTCTTTGAGTTTGAGGCCAGCCTAGTCTATAAAATAAGACCTTGTCTTAAGCTCCACTACCACCACCTCTCCCATGCCAGGAATGGTGAGATATGTCCCTAATCCTAACCCCGAGGGTGTGGAAGAACAGGAAGACCAAGAGGTCAAAAACTGAATAACCAAACCAAAGCAGTAAAGCTGTTACCTCAGTGCTTGAGAGGCAAAGGCAGAATGCGTGCTGGAGTTCCAGGCCAGCATGCTTTACACAGCCTGTTCTAGACCAACCAGAGCTACATAATGAGACCCATCTTTTTTTTTTTTTTTTTTTTTCTTTTCTTTTTTCTTTTTTTCGGAGCTGGGGATCGAACCCAGGGCCTTGCGCTTGCTAGGCAAGCGCTCTACCACTGAGCTAAATCCCCATTCCTGAGACCCATCTTAAAATCAACAAGAAACAAGACTATTCTTCCACCAAATTGTTGAGTAGTGAATGAATGGTTAAAATCCAGACGCACTGTGTCTGGAATAGTGTACACTAGGTAAGGTAACCTGGAAGATCCTTTGCTGTGCTGTTAAGCAGCCATTTTCTGTGTGGATCCTGAGCTTGTTTTATATAGTCTGATGATCCCTGGAGGACTTGGACTTGGTTGGAGTGTTTCAGCTTTTCTAAATTTCATTATTGTTCCTGTAGCTCTAATTGCCTTCAAAATGGCATACAACTTTTACTTTTGTTGAAAGCACACATTGAGACATCTGTGGTAGCCCTTGGTTGGTGGTAGCCCTTGCTTTGGGATCTGCCTCAGCCTGGATTCCAGTTTCCATTCTAAGCTCACAGAGGAACTTGAACTCTGGCTGGCCTTTCCGTTATGCCTTTTCCCTTTCAGTGTAGGGTTGTTGATCGCTGTTTCACTTCTGTGGTCATCCGTGGTGTGGGGCTGCAGCTGTGCTGAGAGAACTGCATGGCATAGGAAAGGTCAGGGGCCCAGCAGCAGTGTGGCGGGCAGGAAATGCCGTGAGTGCTGCTTCCCTGAAGATGAAGTAGCCTCATTTCTGCCAGCTCCTAAACTAGATATATTCCCTGATGGCTCAGGACTCTTACATTCCCTTTCATTATGAATCCTGGATAGTGGAAGATTGTCTCAATGTTGTCCTGTGCCTACCTAGGCCTCTCCAGCTTAGCAACCCCTAGGTCTTAGCCTTCTTGTTTTGTTTGTTTGAGACAACAGGATCTCATTATGTAGCCTGGACTATGTAGAGCAAGTTAGTCTGGAACTCACTGAGATCCTCCTGCTTCTGTTTTCTGAGTGCCTAGGTACCTTTTTTAGATTGATTTCTTTACTGTTGTGTGCATGGGTGTTTTGCCTATGTATGTGTATTTGGTATGTTGGGAGGTCAGAAGAGAGCATCAGATTTCCTGTAATTTCAGTTACTGATGGTTATGAGCCACCATGTGGGTGCTGGGAGCTGAATTCAGGTCCTCTGCAAGGGAAATGAGTGCTCTTAACCTCTGAGCATCTCTCTCGCCCTAGCCTTATTTTTTGTTTCCCTACGCTGAATATCAGAATCATCTTGCATCTTAATAGCCCATTCTAATTCACTCTTGTTGATCTGTGTGTGTGTGCGTGTGTGTGCGTGTATGTGTGCGCGTGCATAACTTACGCCATAGCACAGGTTTTAGGTGTCAGAGGAAGCCGTGTAAGAGTTGTCCCTTGTTCTAGTATGTGTGTCCTGGGGAGGCTGTGAGGCCTAGTAGTACTCGCCCTCATCCGCTGAGCCATCTTATTAGCCCTTTGTTTATTTTTGGAAAAGAATTTTTTTGTGTGGCTAAAACTGACTCAAACTTCAATCTTTTGCCTTAGTGATGCTCGTGCTAGGATTACTGAGTCTCCTGGCACTGTACAGCCCCCCTTACCGTTCACATATACCCAGCTGCTTTTATGAGTTGTGCTGTGCTGTGCTGTGCTCCCTAGGAATTTCAGTTGGTAACTGGACGTTTATTTTTTATTTTTTTATAGGAATTTCAAATAAACCAGCAAGTGCTTGCTTGCTGGTCTGACTGTCGATTTTATCCAGCCAGAGTCACTGCTGTGAACAAGGATGGTAAGGTGTTCAGTTGTGGTTGTTTCTGCTTCTGCTCTAGGGGAATTTTATAGTATGAGTACTTAATAATGTGTCAGGATTTATTACCCAGCAATATGTTTTCAGCTGGTACTAGGCATGTTTCTGTCACAAGCAAGAGATTATAAATGGAAAGAAAGCTGGATATGAGGGAGGGATTTCCTATAGGTTCACTCTCCATCAGCAAAAGAAAGAGAGAGAGAGAGAGATATTGGGAGGAAGGAGATTCATCCTTTGCTGCTAAATTTCAGTCATTATTTCTTCAACTAAGCACTGTGGATTCTGCTGAGAGATCTGTGGTTTTTTTCTCTTTAGAACTTCTTGATATTTTGGCAAAATAGATATCATTCATTGTTTATTTGTGAACAGTTTACAAATTAAACATCAACAAACATTTGAACATATGCTTTGGATACAAGGTGACTAGGGTAGAAATTGAGATGCCAAAATGGGAACCCCGTGTGTGGTTGCCTAGCAGTAGTGAACATTTGAGAAAACAGGGCAGGGAATTTGATCCAAAAAGATGCATTTTTTTGAGTACAAGGGAGTGGTGTGGGGAGTGGTTTGTATGATCAGAAGGGACTCTGGGTCCACACGATGTGTTTCCTTAGCATATTCTATAGGATGTCTGGGTGTGTGGCCCTGATCTCTGGAGTGAATGTTTTGGGCAGTCAGAGTCACGTTGTGTCAGGTCAGGGGGCTGAGGATGTAGCTGGCGATAGAACACTGGCCTAGCATGCACAGGGCCCTGACCCAATTCCAAGCACTGCAAACCAAAAGAAAACAGAAAACCAACAATGACCAACACTGCCCTTTTTGTTGTTGGTTTTGTTGTTGTTGCTGTGTTTTTGTTTTTGTTTTTGTTTTTGAGACAGAGTCTCACTATGAACCCTTGGCTGTTCTAGAACTCAAAGAGATCCTGTTTGCTTCTGCCTCCTGTGCTGGGGTTAAAGTCATGCATACCAATGCCTGGCTCACATTGGTTTTTCATTCCATGAAGTTGTTCAGCTGTTTATTCAGTACTCTGCCAAGTATTGGGATGATTGAATTTTGTCTGGGAATGGTCGACATTGTCTAAAGAGACCTCCAAAGTGACATTCCATCTTTTGAGCTAGCTAAGCAATTACTGATTTTCCAGTTCCTGTGAAGTGCGTTTGGATAGCTCCATCTTTATGTCTTATATATAATATATATTATATATTCCAAAATTACATCTCTAATTAGTAGTGTTTTTCACATATATCCTACGAACAGCTTGTTTTGGGGGAAAACAAGCTTTGAAAGTCTTTGAAATAAAACTAGTTAGGTCAAGATACATCCTGCCTCTCCAGAGTCTTGTTTCCAAGATGGTCTTTCTTCATTTACCGGCTTCTGTGGCTGAGTGTGCTTTAGGTTCATAAAGTGCCCATAGCTATAGGGCGATCAGTCAGGTATGTGCTTCCCTCCAGTAAGATTCACTGGAGATGACTCTTTTGGGGAGCATCAGCCCTTCAGCTAGGATGAAAATTTGGGGGAGTTCTGTGAGTCACTCTTGAAGTAACAGCAGCAGTTAGCAGGGGGCATCTTTTGTTCCCCTGCTGGCGAGTTCATGGAGGGCAGAACTGGAATAGATGGGGCCAGATACACAGAAGCAAGCAGGGGCAGATTGAGGAAGAGGATTTCGGGAACTTTGTAGGGAGGCAAGTGATCTCTTAGAAAAGTATAGGGGTGGCTTCGTAGAGGTCACAGAAGTCTTAGGAACTGACATTTTACATGTAGTATTTGCAGAGCCCTGAGCTTGGCATCATGACAACAACCAGAAGACTTAGAAAGGCAGAATGAAGCCAATGCACATTGGGGACAGAGGACATGGTGTAAGAGCAGGACAGATTAGACCGATCTTTATAAGGGGAGGGGTGTGGGTGTAAAATACGTTTGAAGTCATTAAGGAATAAACACCATTGGGTATATTATTGGCTGTAGTTAATTAGCAGTTTTAAACAGCTTTTAAGCTGGGGCAACTACAGTTGGGCATGGTGGCACATGCCTTGGGAGGCTAGACTAGAACTAGATGATCCCAAGTTTGCAATCAGCTTTGGGCTACATACTGAGTTGGAGGCCACTGGGCTATACAATGACACTGCCTCAGGAAAAAACACAACACAATGACTCAAACATTAATAAAGTAACTGGGGTAACTAAAGCTTTGCAAATTAAAAGGCCAAATCTTTTCTGTTGTTTGTTCATGAGCTAGGTTTTCAGGAGAGTCTTGAGGCTGTGGGCTCAAATTAGCCGCTCTAGTGATTGGTTCTATAGCTCTGACTTGATTCTGCTTGCTTTGTTTACTTAATTGAAAGACGTGGAGACTGAGTAGAGGTCTCTGCTGAGGCCTGTCTATATTGCGCTAAAAAGCCTTGGTGGTTCTTGAGACTGATTGAAGAGGGAGGGTGAGAGGATATAGAGTGGACTAAATCCTGAAGTGGGAGGCTAGCAAGGCATGCTGGAAAAGTTAAGGGAGTGAAGCCGGTGATTTCTTTCCTCTAAGCAGTGTCACTCTGCCAACTGGTTCTTAGTATTGTCTTTGAGGCTGGCAGAGTAAGGGGCGCTTGTGGGCATGGTTGCTATAGTGCTCGACTTGTCTGCTTCTGGAACCTGTAGTTTTCCTACCTCAGCCTCATCTGGGTTACAGGCATTTGCCATCTTTTCCCATCCTCTCTATGCCCCTCCATCCCTCCTCTTCACTTTGGTTTTTCAGTCCTGGGTATTAAACTCAAGGCTTGGGTCGACCAGGACAGTGCTCTACCACGGAGCTATATGCTCCAAGCTCTTGACTGTATTTCCCTTCCTATCCTGGATTTTTCTGCCTGCCTCATGTGGTTTGCTCAGTAGCCACATGGGACCTGTGAGGAGGAGGCAAAGCTCTGCTGGCTGGCTGGATGCTTTTCGATTTCCTCTGAGCGACTCTGTCTAGTCCAGGCTGCTGGGGGAAGCGGAACCCAGGGCAAAACATTCATCTTCAGCTTAACTTTCTTACTGCTCTTAGCTTCCTTGGGGGTTTCCTGAGGCAGAGCAGGCCCTGGGAACTGTAGGCAGTGAGGGAGCAGCATCTACTGTCATGGGGGGTTCTGGCATGATTAATCAACCCTAAATAACTCAAGAGCTTCTTAGGGAAATTGGTTAACACTTGTGGGGTGGGGAGAAGCGAGCGCACAAGCAAGCAGTATTTGTCTTTGGGGGGTGTGTGTGTTTGTTTGTTTAAGGTAGATTCCTGTAGCCGGGCTGGTTTTGAACATACCGTGTAGTTGAGGATCCCCTTGACTGGTGATCCTCCTGCCTCCACCTCCAGAGAGTTGGGACTATAAAATCCTTTCATCCACCTGGTTTGGTTTTGTTTTTGAATTAGGATCTGACTTCAAGCTCCTGGCTAGCCTGTTCTTACTGTGCAATCAAGGCTGGCGTTGAGCTCATAGCAGTCCTCTTGCAAGTCCAACTGCTAAGGTTACAAATTCAGACCACTGTGCCCAGTTTTTTTATTGGGTTTTGGCAGTGAAAAAAGAACCTCATTTAGTGTGAAGCAGCCATAGTTGGAAGCCATGTTACACCTCCAATTCCAGTTTATATAGAAATGAAAGATAGGATTCTGTGTTCAGAAAGTCAAGTGTGTGTGTATGTGTGTGTGTGTGTGTGTGTGTGTGTGTGAGAGAGAGAGAGAGAGAGAAAGAGAGTGTGTGTGTGTGTGTGTGTGTGTGTGTGTGTGTGTGTGTGTGTGTGGTGCTATTTCACTCCTCTTTGCAACTTTTTTTCCTTAAGAGAATCTGGCTAGGTTTCTGAGGCTGGCTTACATTTTTGGACTTAACTGCTCCTTCTGCCTCAGACATCCTAGGAGTTGGATCGTGTACTGCCCTGCCCAGAGCCACATGACCTTCACCACTGCTCACAAGCTTTCTCACTGAAGAAACTGCAAGTGACTAGCATTAGCAACAAGATAGGTTCCTTCCTGTTGATCTTATGTTGCCCAGACTGTCTGGAGATTTAACTGTCTAGACCAGGCTGGCTTCGAACTTGAAATAGTTCTTATGTGGGTGCTTCCTACATGCTGGGGTTAAGGGTGAGTGCACTAAGCAAGTCTTCCTCCTAATTAAATGCAGGTTTCTAGGTCACGTGTTCCCCTTTCCCCCAGTTCAATCTATTTTGGGCCTGTGCCTGGAGTTTGCCTTCACCACAGGAAATGCCATGGAAATGGTCTTCCCAGTCTCTGCAGAAGCAGTTCTTTTTTATTTCTTCTTTCTGCTGTAACTGAACCTACATTTGGAGTATGGGGAGGTTAGTACCTTGTGAATAGATTTGCAAGAAGGGAAATAAAAGGAAGACAGGCCCACTCATGCAGGATCTAACTTCCTTCTGGTCGTATTGTCTGTGGAGTGGTTAATGGTACACTTCTCTCAGTGTGACTTGTTGAGTGGTAATAATTAGAGCCACTTACTGATCTGTTTCCCTGAGACAGGCTCTAGCTAAGTAGTTTCCACACTCTGTTGCTTTTAAGACTGAGTCTTACTGTGTAGCTTGGGCTGGCCTAGAACTCATGCTTTCCTTGCTTCTGCTTCTCCATTGATAGTCTGTGCCACTATACCTGGTTGAATTTGCACATCTTATTCAGATGTCATACAAGGGGAGAAAGGATCTTACCATCAAGCTCATCCTTGTTTTGTAGGCAGGAAATGAAGCTCACAGGACAGAATTAACATGAATAAACACAAAGAACAGAGCTGAGGTTTGAGGGCTGTAAGGCTCTGGGACTCCATCTCCTGTAGTTCAAACCTGCATATCCAGAACATCCCAGCAGGGTTTCCTGAAAGGTCACAAGTTGTTCAGTATGCGTGGGTATTCACTGATTTCGGTAGGGAAGATGTCAAGTGTGCCCTTGTTTTTTTCTTTTTAAGATATGGAGTCATTGTGTAGCTCTATCTGGTCTGGAACTTCCTACGTAGATCAGGCTGATCTTGAACTCACAGAGATCCATCTACCTCTGCCTTCACCTCTACCTGGGATTAAAGGTGTGTGCTACTGTGCCTGACTTTGCTCATTCTTCTGACTCGATTGCATGATTTAGTCATCTGCACAGACCCTCTTAGGTATTTTTGTTTTTAAATAATCTTGTGGTGTCTTTCTTTTTTATTTAAGATTGATTTATTATATATAAGTGCACTGTCGCTGTCTTCAGACACACCAGAAGAGGGCATCAGATCTCATTACAGATGGCTGTGAGCCACCATGTGGTTGCTGGGATTTGAACTCAGGACCTCTGGGAGAGCAGCCAGTGCTCTTAACCACTGAGCCATCTCTCCAGCCCAATCTTAGGATGTCTTAAGCAAGTTTGTATTTTATTGTGGCTATTGTTGATTATATGCTATTCATGTGCTGTGGGTTGGTATTCCTGGTAGGTAGATGGTTGTTGGCCTTTTAGTGCCTAGTAGTATCATGGGAGTCCTGACTGGGGAACAGGCCCTAGTTGTTGGCCTATGAAGTGGTTATGGGCCACGTACTGCTCTTGATTGGGACTCACTTGAGCAGTTAGAAGTCTGAGAGGGGAGCTAGGCTTGGTGGTTCAGGCCTACAGTCCCAGCTACTCAAGAAACAGGAGGATCTTAGTTCAAGGCCAGCCTGGAAATAAGATAATGAACTCACAAGACCAGTGAAAACAAAGCAGTTTTCAACAAACAGTTTCAGAGAGCAGGACACCTATGACTGGCATGCTGATTTCATGCCAGACAGTGGTTTTCAAAGTCCTGGAATCCTAGAAATTTCTAGTCTTCTCTCCTAGACTTGGACTTGTCCCTTTCCCCAATTACTAATCTTCTAGGTTTAGGTCACAGAGCCTGTTTATAGACTGATTTGGGGCTTGGGACACATGGGCCTTTCTGATCATGGGCTCAATATTGTAGCACCAAACCTAAATTTCCAACTCTTAATTTTGAGACAGGGAGGACCTGGGGCCTCCTGCTCTTATGTAACCAGTGAGTTCTAAGCATGCCTCACACTGAAAGTGAAGGTGACAATTTATGTCTTACGTTGGGAAGCTTAGTGAGACCCGTCTTAGAGAAAAGAGAAGGCGGGATTTATCGCTCTGGTTGGATGATTTGGGAAATGTCCTATGCAGAAAGCAAGGCCAGTATTTAAAATAATAGCTCTGAAGCCTGAGGCATGGGGAGGAGGACCCTGTGGTCATCTACGTCTTCAGATGTCAGGGCTCTTTGTGGACGCTTGAGGTCATACGTGGTGGGAAAACATGTAGTTTTTGTTTTGATTGAATCTTGATATGTAGCTAGCTAGCTAGCTCTAGTTAGCCTGGGCACTAGTTATGGGGGCGGACCTTAGAGAAGAAAAGTTTGTAGAACTTCTGTAGTTGGCTCCCTACACCACTTCTGCATTCTGACTGCTTCCAAGGTTGTCTGAAATGCTGAGTTATTAGCCTCAGAGGGCAAGGCTTCCTTTGTTTGACCAGGCACTGATGGGGGTGGTGGGGCTTAAGCTAACCAAGATAGGTAGACCTTCTTCTGTGCCTGCAGAGGCTAGAGAAGGGTGTCATATCCTCTGGAGCTGGAGTTACGGGCAGTTGTGAGCTGCCTGATGGGGTATGCTGTGAACCTAACTCAGATCTTCCAAAAGAGCACTGCCTGTTCTTAACCACTGTCCAGCCCTAGGGGAAATTTTCTTTAAGTTATACATAGAAGTTTGAAAGCAGCTTTGGGCCTTCCTGCAGATGTGGGCTAGGCTGTTGGTATGCGTCTTCCCTCAGATGTATTCCTTAGGCTGTGTTTAATGTGAGCAACGGGGGTTGGCTTATAGGCCTTTGCGTGTTGGGAGGATCAGGATTTGCTGTTTAGCAATGGAGTCTCCAAATCTTTGGCCAGAGTTTGGCCAGCTGGTGTTCTGGGTCTGTGGTTTGGACTTAGGCATCAAGACTTGTGCAATGGGCAATAGGTAAAGAACTGGTCGGAGGTCAGCAGGCAGGTGTAGGTTTTAATTCTAACTCTTTTTGTTTTGTTTTTTTGAGACACATTCTTACACAATATACCAGGCTGGACTTGACAGCCTACTGAGTGCTACGATTACAGACATGAGGCATTATTCCTAACTCCCTGGTTCTGCCATCAGGAAGTTAACTTCAGAATGAACCCCAAACAGCTGAAAATGGTGGTCTGTTCATCTACTACTCTTAGAGCTTGAAACTATCTCTAAAACTAGCAGTCCCGCCTTCTTCCTGTCACTCTCACAGTCAGTTTCTTACAGTGTATCCCTGACCTATCTAGAACGCAAGGCAATCCTCCTGTTCAGCCTCCCAAGTGTAGGTACATGTCATTGTGTCTGATGACTCTTTTCTTTTTAATGTAACTGAATTTTCTTTAATGGTATAGTCCTGGGTGGTTTACCACCCAGTATTTAAGTATTTAAGATTGAAGGAGAGGGCTGGAGAGATGGCTCAGCACTTAAGAGGACTGGCTGCTTTTCCATGAGACCTGGATACTGGTTTGATTGCCAATATCTTCATAGTGGTTCACAACTGCTTGAAGTTTTAGGGTATCCAATGGCCTCTTCTGGTCTCTGTGGACATCTGATACACACTATCTGGTGCACTGATGTGCATGCAGACAAACAAACACCACACATAAACCTAAGCCGACTCAAAGGAGAACTTGGTCTTGGTGTTGTTGTCCCTCGCTTTTTACCCCTGGGAAGCCAGGGATGCCGCACTGTGCCCCGGTGCTTGAGTCATCTTTATTACTTGTCTGTTTGGTATATGTGTGTGTACATACTCCCTCCCCCACCCCACCTCCTTGCGCACCACCTTATTTCTCGAGATAATTCTTCTTACTGAACCTAGAAATTGCTGACTTGACTACAGCAGCTGGCCAGGGAGTGCCAAGGATCTTCCTGTCTCTGCCTCCTAGGTGCTGGCATTATAGGCTGCTATGGTTGGTCTTTTCTACATGAGTACTGGGGTCCTTAGCTGATCCATCCCCTAGCCCATGAGAAGTCTTCAAGACCTGAATGTTGTGTCATTGCTTGTCCACAATCCCAACGTTGGTGAGACTGAGGCAAGAGAATCACAATGAATTTGAGGTCAGCTTAACCTGTCTGGTAAATTCAAGGCCAGCTTGGGCTACAGAGTATGACCCCATCTCAAACAACAAAAAACAAAGAAAAAACGTCACCTACCCCTACACAAGAAAAACACTAAAAAACCCCCCAAAAACCAACAAACAAGCAAACAAAGAAAAAACAACCCAAAAACAGAGTTGAAGAAGAGAGATTGCTCAGTGGTTAAGGCACTGGCTATTCTTCCTCAGGTCCCAGGTTTGATTCCCAGCTCCTACATGGTGGCTCACAATTATCTGTAACTCCAGTTTCAGGAGCTCTAATGCCCTCTTCTGGCCTCTCAGACGCTGCACACACAGGACTCAGGAAGAGAAACGAAGTGTCTGCTTAGCACTCGGGAGCAGGGCCTACTGTTGCTCTTCTGGCAGATGTTACCCTTACAGAGTAGGCAGGGAAAGACTGGAGCTTAGACATTTGCTTTCATGACCCTTCAGACAAGTCATTGCTGAGCCAGTGGTGTGGAAGCCTGAAGCTAACTGCTGCTGTTTAAGTTGACCAAGCCTATCTGTGTGTTCTGATAGGTTCCTAGCAGTTTCCTTGTGTGGTGAGGACACTGGTTTGTAATTGCCAGGAGTAAATGTGCATAAGTAGCTGCCAGCAGTCTTCAGTGGTGGGTCTCAGGTTTGTGTCATCAGAACCACCTGGAGGACGTGTTAAAACACACACACACGCACCCAGCCCTCCTCATTCCGAGTCTCCAGGGCGTGGTAGTAAACTTCATTTCTCAAGAGTTGCTGATGCTGCTGGTGTGACCACTTTGAGTCTGGCTTTTGTGTACTGTGTGCTGTGTGAGGAAGACGTTGACTCATGAGCCTTTCTCCTAAGAGATCTAAGTGTGAGTTTCTGCAGGTGGCACATGAGAATTTCAAAAGGTCAGAGCAGGGGGAACTGGCCTCTCTCTGGGAAACAGGAAGCTTTTACTGAACTGTTACTTGGTCTCAGTCGTGTGAGCTGGCTGCCTGAGGCTCACTAGGTAGAAAGATACTTCTGTTACAGTGTGGAGATGGGTGTGGTGGTCTATGCTTGTGGTCCCCACACTCAAGAGGTTGAGGTTGGATGGTAGCTCGGAGATCAAGTCAACCCTTGCTACAGCCTGTAGCAGGCTGGCTTGAGTTACATGATGAGACCCTGTCTCCAAAACAAACACTTTGTGAATTGCCAAGAGCCAGCCTCACTGCTATCTTCAACCACAGAATCTCAAAAACAACAGCAACAGAAAGACAAATGGAAAAGTTACCGGTGCCTCAGTGGTAAGTAGTGAGTCTCTGAGCTGGTGAGCATTTGATGGAGAGGTAGGCTTGGAAAATAAGTGAGTGCTGATTAGATTGAGCTTTGAGTACAGACGCAGGTGTTTGGACTTTACCTAGTGACCAGGCCCTGTTGAGGACTGGAGGAGAGTGGGGTAGGAAGGGAATGTGCAGTGAAGAGGTAAGAACAGGCATGGTGGTTTGTGGGGGGCTGAAGCAGAAAAATTGAGCCCAGGATACGGGTTTAGCTTGACAGCATAGCTGGGTCCTATTCCTTAGGGGGAAGCAGAGAGGTGGCAGGGAGTGCTTTATCCCCTATTACTGTCTTTTTCTTGTGCCTCTTAGGGGTTTTACCTGAACTGTGTGCACCACTAATGATCTATTGGCAGGCCACTGGCCAAGAGTGATTGTTTCTTACTTTAAATCCCCAAGACAAACGGGGGAGGCAGGCCATGGGTTAGTTCTAAGATGTACAAATTAAAAAACTTTGGTTTTGATGCAGCCGGTGAGGATTTATGTAGTTGGCTATTTCTCTCCTTTGGGAAGGTAAGATTTGAGGGGCTGGGGTGCAGCTCAGTGGTAGAGATGGCTTTAGCATGTTCCAGGCTGGTCTTCAGCACCAAGAAATCCAAGCACACTCTGCTGCTTATACAGGTTTCTAGCTTTGATTTTTTTTCCACAGGATTCCTATTGAACAACTGCCAGACAACATTTACCCTTTTGGCCAAGATAGGTTCTCATATTTTGAGGTTCACAAACCTCTTTAAAAAACATAACTGCCCTTCAAGACAGAAAAAATTGTAAATATCACGCACTAAGGAGCTAGTCTGCATTTTTCTCAGTTCTTATTTTTTTTTACAGTTTTTGTTTTGCTCAAATTCAGTGCACATGTTTCATTCTTTAATGAAACAGAATAGAATTTTTAAAAGTGAATTCTGAATTCTATAGATAAAAAGCAAACCAGTCTTGACCAATAAATGAAGGGAGCTAAATTTGCCTTTGTGTGTGTGCTAGGCATTGAACTTGGGGTCTTGTGCATGCTAAAAGTCCTTTATCACTGTGCTGAATCTGCCCTCAATGTGATTCTTAAACTTTTAAAAAACCACAGGTACATTTATTACGTTTGGAGCACCTTTGTGTATATTCTGTAAAAGTTGCTGCTTTCATGAAACAGCAAGTTAAAATCATGATATCTTCTTGAATTTTAGGTACTTACACTGTGAAATTTTATGATGGAGTAGTTCAAACTGTCAAACATATTCATGTCAAAGCTTTTTCCAAAGATCAGGTGAGAAATGTGGTTTTGTGCTTTTGTGTTCTGAACTATGCTAACATTGTACTTTGTTTCTCCAATAAAGACATTACATGTGCTTCTGACGACAAGTCTTTATTTCCTCCTTCTGACAGTCTCACCAGAAAGTTCTCAGAAGTTGTAAATACCTGTGTTTCTTTGTCCATTCCCCTTTCACAGATTCTCTTCTTTCAAAATGCTGAGTATAGCCCCATTGTTTGATTTCTGTTTTTCTTATTTCTTCTCAAGTGTCTTGAATGCTGTCCCTTTTCCCTTCTTCCTGCACCTTCACCCAACACAAGGGGCTCGTTGAGAACTAGAGCATTCTCTCCTTGTCTGCCTGTGTTTTGACTGACTCAGGACCCTGGCTTGGGGCTTACAGCTTGTCTGTCTGTGAGCTTACCTGTGCTTATTTTGCAGTCCAGTGTCCTGATGACCCATTCACCCTGCCTGAGCATAAGCCCAAGTTCTGTTCCTGGAAACATGGCCCCAGCTCTGAGTCCTCTGAAATACTTTCTTTATGATTTCCTCCTTTAGTCTCTTGCCTCCTCATATTTTAATCCAACAAAGTCTGTGTACTGAGTGTCTTTTGGGCTCTTTTAAATTCTGGTAGTTACTAATGGTTCAGCTCAAGCAGGGTGGTCAGAAGTTTTAGTTCTGAGACATCTTCCCTTAGTGGTCCCCCCTTAGGGAGGAAGTTGACCAGATTGGGGTACTCTGACTGTTGGGTCTTTTCAAGTGCTTTACTTGGTGCAGATTATACCAGGTTCTGTAGAAACATCAGGGCAGGAGAACTTTCCAGGAGCCTCAGGAATGTTTTTGCTTTTACTGGCTTTTCTCTAGAAAACATTGAGAAAACAGTAAAACTTTGCCAAGATGACTGATGCTTTCTTTTCTCTTTACCTGTGTCCTGCGCACCTGAGAAACTTCACCTGTGAGCTGTTTCTTTTCTTTTCTTTTCTTTTTTCTTTTTTTCGGAGCTGGGGACCGAAACCAGGGCCTTGTGCTTGCTAGGCAAGCGCTCTACCACTGAGCTAAATCCCCAACCCCTCTGTGAGCTGTTTTCAAAAGTGAAGTTTTTGTTAACTTTTGTGAAATGAGTTGATACCCATGAAAGAACTGAAATATGAAGTAGATGAAATTGGTAAATCTGGCAGGTCCCAAGACTCCTCAGATAGCAAAACTCCAACTTTTAAAATAAAGTATATTTTTAGACAGAGTCTCACTCTGGTTTAGGCTAGTCTCTAACTCATAGTGATCTCCTGCTTCACCTCTCAAGTGCTGGGACTATAGGTGTGAGCCATGAACCCCATCAAGTTTAACTGTTTACTCAGTAAATTGAATATGGGCCTGGGGTTGGGAGCTTACCAAAGGAAGATTTATGGGCAATTAATTCCCTTCCCGGTTCCCAGCTGCCTCTGAGTGTCCCATCTTACCTCATTCCCAGAAGACCACCAAGACAGAATGACAGTACTCAGATGCACATGCGCATAAGCATACACATGCACACACATCTTGACCTGCCAGGAGGGCATAGTCTTTTGACTCGAGATGACTGTCTAAGAGTTTTTCATACCGTATTGGAACAGGCCAACTTTGACCCTAGAACCATGTTACTCTAAAGGTTTGGTGATCTACACTTGAGTTACATTTAATTTTCTGAGCTTATAAAAAGAATGATTGCTTCTTTTAGAAGATTTGGAAAATAAGCAGAAAGAAAGCAAAACAGCCCCCTTCAGACAAAGGGTTCCTGCTTGTTTGTGTTTGCCACTTTGTGTCTGTCTTACTGTTTTTTTGTTGTTTGTTAAACTTGTGTGTGTGTTATTCCCAAAATTGGAGTCAAGTGCATGCTACTGTGTATAGCATGTTCTTTTGTCTTAACAATGTAACCTCTCTCCTGAGGTTACAGCTTTCCGTAGCTCAGCACTGTTCTGTAGTTCGCCTGTACTTCATGGGGCTGGCTTCCAAGTGCAAACCAGGCTGTGACGTCTGATTATTCTATAAGCAAACTCCATTTCTGGGAGTCGATTTTAGGTCAGAAGTAGAAACTTTCAAGTCTTTTGATCTGAACTGACATCACCCCCATCCAGAAGGGAATGCAACTGCCCATTTGTCTTGACCTTTTTAGAATAATATTGGGAGTTTAAAAAAAACTCACTGTTTTCCCTGTGGGACAAATTTTGCTTTGACTGCTGAACAGTTAAACCTTCCTTTCCTGCTTCCAGGAAAATCAGTGGGCTTAGGTGTATGTGCAGGATCTCACAGGAGCATACTGTGGGTAGAGCCCTGTTCTCTGGGAATTTTGGAGAAGTCATTTATAAATAAACTTAATTGTAGTCTTAGAAATTCTAACTTTCAAAATTGGCTTTATTAGGAGACAGTTACACTAGGACACAAGATTTCAGGATGAATTTTAAAGTCAATTTAGTAACAGATTAGAAGCCATACTGCTTTTCAATGGAGAAAACACCCACAGCTCAGGAACCCAATAGGTGGCTGACTGGAGTGAGTACCACAGCTGTTGCTAGGGGAGGAAGCTGAGACTGTTGGTCTGGCTTGGGCATTCTGAACAGTGTTTCTGTTAAGCTTCCGGTTACTAGTTTGGTTTTCTTCTGTATAAAACTGGGCATCAGTGTACACTGTATCTCTGCAAATCCCTGGATAAGGTTAAAATAGTTGTTAGAGATGCTGCTTCCAGTCACAGGTCCTTCTAGTTGGCATCCCTAACTAGTCTCATGTGGCTCATCCTAGTAAGGGAGACTGCAGAGTTGCACAGGGATTGAGAGTGGCGGTTGTATTTAAATGCAGAGTTGGTTCTCAGAGCTCAGGTACTCTCCTGGTACTGTGCATCATGTGACCTGGCCTATGTCCTCTTAGTGTCTTCGTTGTCTCCGTAAGTGTGCAAGCAACCTCCTGATTGTGTATTTGCAAGTAATCACAAAGTGTTTCATCGCTATTTTGCTCATTTTAGAATATTGTGGGTAATGCTAGGCCTAAAGAAACAGATCACAAAAGTCTTTCATCGTCTCCTGAGAAACGAGAGAAGTTTAAAGAACAGAGAAAAGCCACGGTCAATGTGAAGAAAAACCAAGTGGAAAAAGCCTTAAAGACAGAAAAGCGGCCCAAACCGCCCGACAAAGAGGGAAAGCTGACCTGCCCAGAAAAGGGCAGAGTGTCAGAGAAAAGCCTTCCCAAGAACGAGAAGGAAGATAAGGAAAACATTTCTGAGAACGAGCGGGAGTATTCTGGGGATGCCCAGGTGGACAAGAAGCCCGAGAAAGACCTTGTGAAGAGTCCACAAGAGACCCTGAAGGAGCCAAAAAGAAAACGAGGCAGACCCCCTTCCATAACTCCTACTGGTGAGTCTCCCAAGCGGGCTCTGCAGTGCGTGATGGCCGTGTTCTTCTGTGGCCTCTGTGGTTCTTTACTCCTTCTGTACTTGAGTCCTTCGTGTTTGTGACTGGTTTGTGACCTGAAAACAAGCCGTGCCTGTGGAGCTGAATTTCAGTGAGGTGTGTGTCCAGGTCGATGTGTTGGGGAGTGTGGCCATGACTGAACTGAGCTGGGGTGGAAACATGAAGCCTCCGTGGAAGAGCTGAGGGAGCTAAGGCCTTCTGGAGCCTGCTCACAGGCCCTCAGTCTGAGGAGATAACATGCTAATGGGCAGACATGAAACAGGAGAGGAGAAGACAGGAAGCTGAGGGCACAGGTACGACAGGTACAGCATGGTAGGGCACACGCTGATCCTGTGTAAGGCCCTGGGTTCAGGCCTTAGCACCGAAACACACACATGTAAACATTAAGCCTTTGAGGGAGGCAGAGTAAAACAAAACAAAGCTTAGAGCTAGGGAGGCAAAGGCAAATTATGAGCTTTAGTGGGTATTGCAGCTCACACCTGTGACACTAACGCTTGGGAAGCAGAACCAGGAGGAACATTAGTTCAAGACTAGCCCGGCCTTCATAATGCCGTCTCAAAAAGGCATTGAGCTTTTAAAAGGTGTTTATTGAAACTGAAATTTCAGTCTAAATAAAAAAGATAATTTGGTTAATTAAACTGGTAAGAGTTAAGGGTACAGTGTAGCTGTAGGAGATAATATCCAATTATTTCAGGGAAGTCTAAAACTCTGAGGTAGGAGATCACAATGAATTCAAGGCTAGCCTGGGCTACAGAGTGAATGCCAGGTCAGCCAGTACTAGAATGAAACATTGCCTCAAAAGCCAAAAAGAAAGTGTAAGTTTGCAGTTCCTCTAGAATAACCAAGAGTAAAGCATGTTTGGTTTCTTGGTAAGCTGAGCGTGCACTTGAGATGATTGGGTAGCTTGAGGAGCACCCATGCCCCAGCAGACGGAGCTACCTATAGCTGAGAGCACTGTGGTGTCCCTGCATGGACATTCTAAACTATGAGCCTCTTCCAGTTTCAAGCAGCGGCTGTAATTTGTTTGTTGTTGTTGTTAATTGGGAGCTGAGCTCATAACCTTGCACAGGGTAAGCAAACACTTTACCAGTTAGCACTTCTCTAGCTCACAATCTTTTTTTTTTTTTATGCAAGTTTAAACAGTTTCAGTAGATAATTTTAAATGTAGAATTTGATATATAGAATATATTTTGTGAAAACTAGAATAAGATCTAATTCATTGATCCCTAGTGGGAAAGTTTGTGTTGTTACATTATTCAGACAAGTGAATGTAGTAGTCCTCATGAGTATCTTAAAGCTGAGCTCTAATTTTATAGGAAACCAGATAATAGTCTGCTTTGTCTTCAGATGAGATATGTGCTTCCCCGCTAAACAAATAAACAAACAAAACAACAGAAAAGACCAGGTAAAGAGCTTTTTGTACATTCCTTATAACCTGATTTTTGGCTATCCAGAACCCACATAAGGGCCAGATAATATAGTACCTGTCTGCAATCCTAGATTACCCATTCTGGAAGATTCTTCCGGAAGCTTGTGGGCCAGCCATCTTGCCATATACAACATGGATGACAAGATACTCTGCCTTAAGGTATAAGGCAAGGAACTGCAGCCTGAATTGTCATTTGACTGTGACAGCTGGTCTGTGATATGTAGGCATTTGCATTCAATCATCCACATACACTCATGCACAGGAAAACATCTCTCTCTCTCTCTCTCTCTCTCTCTCTCTCTCTCTCTCTCTCACACACACACACACACACACACACATACACAATGCACACGCACAAGAAAACATGTATTTCACAGGCACACACATACACAAATAAAGTAAAAGACCCTCAAACCCCCCTTGGTTTTTTAATACAGGGTTTCTCTGTGTAGTTCTTGCTGTCCTAGAACTCACTCTGTCACTCTGTAGACCAATCTGGCCTCGAACTTAAGGATCCTCCTACTTTTACCTCAAGTGTTAGAATTTAGAATTAAAGGTCTGTACCACCATACCCGTCTCTCCTCTTTTGTTTTTCTTTTGTTAATTGGCAGTGCTAGTCAAACCCAGGTCCTTCTGTATGATAAGCAAGTGCTGTCTGTGCCTGCCGCTGAGCCACCCACAGCTCTCTCCTAGCCTATATTCTTTAAATTGACTACATGTTGAAATATTTTTAAATGGATTGGTTTAAATAAAATATATTCTTAAACTTTATTTTATTTTTTAAAATTTCTTAATATGATTGCTTAAAAATTTAGTTACATGTGGCTTACATCGATGCTTTCATTGCATTTCTGTCGGGCAGTGTTATCCTTCAATTTAGTTGCTGTCTAAAAAAAAGAAAGGAAGGGCAGTAGGAAGGGAAGGAGGTCGGGAGGTCATCGTTGCTGTCTTGATTGGTTTGTGAGAAAGAATTAAACATTAATACCCAAGGCCTGCATGACCCCTGATGAACTGCTCTGCATTGAGAGTGGTACTAGCTGTACAGTATGCTGAGGGGAAATGAGAAAATACCCTGTGTCTTCCAGACAAAAAAAAAAATGGAGAAAGAATTGGGCCAGTCTGAGGCTTTAAACATCCCGGTAGTGTACCATGTTCAGTCGGGAGTGAGTGTGAGGCAGGTTCTCCTGCTGTAATTGAACCCAGAGTTTGTTTGCACCAGACTAATGCATTATGACCACTCTATATCTAGAGCAGGCATTCTTTTGAAAGTTGGAAAAAGGCAGTTGTGCAGGAAGAAAAAAGATGGAAAACGTGAACTGGTAGAAGTCAGACTTGTCTGCAGCTCAATTTAGCTTTTCCTGCTGTAGCCTGGAGCCTTCGGAGTGTGGACTGAGGTATCTGTTTTCCAGGTGACAGACTCTTCCATGGAGCCATCCACCCGCAGCTTCACACCTTCCTGCGTTCATTTATTGCTTTTGTAAGGATGTGATTTCGTACCAGATAGATGCATTCAATAGAGAGGGAAGTTTCCTGTTAACTGGTCTTGGGCATCAAGGCCAGGCTGAGCTGTGCTTTCCTGCCTCCTGTCAGCACCGTGTGGGGATCTGGGGAGAGTTAGGGAACTACACAGGTTCTCTATATATAGTACAAGGAAAAGAAGGCTTGTATGATGCTGCATACAGAGTTCAGGCGCCCTTAGGAAACCAAGAAGGATGGGTCATTGACCCCGGGGAGCCCTGAGCTAGCTCCTAAATTGCACAGATCTGATTGGGATCAGAATCTGAGCTATGTACAGAATCTGAGCAGATTGTTTGTTTATGTTTAATTTAGAATATGTGTGACCCAAGTTCCTGCCCCTCGGAACAGAATAATGTTGACGTGTCGGGAAGGTTGAATGCAGCAAGTCTCTTCAGAGCTCCGCTCTGTCTCTCCTTCCGCCTGACACGGTGGACCTCTTCTCTTTCCTTTGGTTTATTTCCTGTCCTCTGTTTCCCGTTCCAGCCCTCTTCTCTCTTCTTTTGCCCTTCTCACATCCCTGAGTCCTGTCTTTCTACTGGGCTCCTTAACCTTTCTTCTGTCTCTTTGGATTTCCATCTTTCAGATTTGAGGAGAGCGTCTGAAACTTTAGGCTAAAAGTCGAGAGTGAAGCACTGTGCAGGGTCGTAGCACCTGCTGAGTGGGTGGTCCACAGCAGTACCTGAGACTTGCGATGCCTTTCATTTAGATCTTCTAAACAAAACAAAACAAAACAAACCACCTAGAACCAGTGACAGCTGACTTAGCACATAGACACTGAAAACAGGAACCAAGCCCTAATGCATGATACATTTTAAGAATGAGCCTGCGTGGTGAATTTTCTAAGTACTGATTAGGTCAGGGTTGTTCAATTTTAATTCTTTTTCTGGGCTGGTCAGCAGGTTTTAAAAAGATTTGGTGCTCAAAATGCCTGAAGGAGTCAGGTATGGTGGTACAAGCCTGTAATACCAGCACTTGAGAGGTCGGGGGTCATTTTTGGCTACATAGTTAGAGAGTTACAGGCCACCTAGACTATATGTGAGATCCTGTTCCTTTCTAGTTCCCCTCCCCAAGACTTCAGGAATCTTACTTGGTAATAACTGTCTGTAACCCCAGCACTCAGGAACTATACGCAGAAGGACCAGGAGTTTAAAATCATCCCTCAATAAATAAATAAGTAAATTTATATATATATATATATTTTGAGACCAGTTTGGGCTTTTTACTACACTTCATTTTTTTTCTTCTCCAAATAAAGCAAGACTACAAGAGCATGTTCAGCAGTGCATGTCTGCAATCTTATCTACTCCAGAAACTGAAGCAGGAGGATTACAAATCCCAGGCTACTCTGGGCAACTTAACAAGAAGACACTGTCCTTCTCCTGTCCCCTGTCAAGAGACTTTTATATTGCCCACACATGTTTTTAAGAGGTTGTGTTGGAAGTGTGGTATTTTAAAGAGAAGGTTTAGAGGCTGTGGGTCCTAGACAAGGCCACAGAAAGATCCAGGAAGTCAGTCTACAGAGTGCCCCCACCTTCCCAAGGAAGCAGTTTCTCACTCATTCCATTGTCTTGTCTTTTACTTTAAGGATGACTGTTGCTGTTCAGGGTTTAGTGATGTATCTGATCTCTATGAGGATGTCCTCTCTTTCTCTTTGTATACAAAGTACATGTACACATGCATTTTTATTTGTAGAAAGATGCACAATTAGGCACAAAGACATTATATATATTTTTTTGTGCTTTGTATATATTACAGCTGTGGATTCAAATTCTCAAACTTTGCAACCAATAACATTGGAATTGAGAAGACGGAAAATATCAAAACGAAGTGATACCCCATTAAAGCGCCCCCGACTTGACAAAAATTCATGTGAGTCCCCAGTTTATGTATATGTGGCTTTTGTGTCTGTCTGTCCCTTTTTCTTAAGAGCACTAATGACTGTCTTTGAATATGTGAGCTAATGTGAGTGGAATGTGTGTGAGTCAGCAGTTTTTGCTGGAAGCAACGGGACAGTATTTGTGGTGGGTTCAGTGATAGCGTATCTACTTCATTAAAGTATATTAGATTTGGATTCCTTCAGAAATGTATGGCCTACTGTACTAAGGGTGGATTTTATGTGGTGAGAAAAACTTAAGCCAGGCATGGTGGCACACACCTTCAAACCCTAGCACTAGGGAGGAAGAAGGAGGCTGACCTCTCTGAGTTTAAGGACAGCCAGGTCTACATAGAGACCCTTTCTGAAAAAGCAGAGGGAACATTAGAAATAGTAGTTTTTGAGTAGAAAACAAGCATGTTGACCTCAAAAAGGATTTGTGATGGCTTTTAAATAAGGTTCTCACAAGTGATGGTTGACTTTGGAAGTCAGCACACAGTCTTTCATGTTGGAAACTCCAAAATAGAGCTATGGTCAAGATTGCCACATGCCTCAGCATGTCTTCTCAGTCTGTGAACTCTTGACATTTGACTGTAAGCTCTCCTAGCCCAGACTACGAATTTTTAATGTAAAATTCCTTCCTAGCAGAGGCTTCGCTTTTACTGTAAGCTAGGAAAGGAGAGGAGTCAGAAATCCCACAAGTCTCTATAGGAAATCCCTTTAGAAGTGACCAGCTCAAGGCCATTGTAGCAGAAATCCTTCTTCCTGTTGATCTCATTAACTCTGTTAATGGTTTACAGCCCAGGAACAGTCAAAAAAACGCTCTGAAAACAGTGACAAAGACTTATCCAGAAGACGGTCCTCCAGGCTGTCCACTAATGGGACCCGTGAGACCCTAGATCCCGACCTGATTGTACCTGATCTGGTTCATACGGTTGATACGAACCCTCTACAGGACAAGTCACCCAGTGCCAAGGAATCTGCTGAAGGTAAGTCAGTGTTTGTTTTGGGATTCTTGGCCAGCCTACTGACAGTCTACTATGAGCCAATCTAGATTCTTCTGCATTGGCTTCTGTGTTAGATTGGATTGAAGGCGAGTGTGTGTTAGGTGTGCTGTTATATATATTTCACATACTTTATGTATAGGGCTGAAGAGGTAGCTTAGTGGCACTTGCTGCTCTTTCAGAAGAACCGGTTTCTGTTCCTAGTACCCAAATTAGGTGACTCACAAGCACCTGTAACTCCTGTTCTAAGATCGGTCATGGTCTCTTCAGACCCTGCATGCATTTAGTACACAGCTGGGCATCATTGCACACACCTTTAATCTCAGTACCAGAGATGCAGGCATATCTTATGGTTTCCAGTCCAGCCAAGGCTGCAAACCACCAACCCATCCACACTAACTAAAGCTGAATCCAACAATAACTTGTAAAAATATACGTGTATGCATGTGTGCATGCTGGTACTTGCAGTCCAGAAGAGGTTTTCAGATCACCTGGAGCAGACGTTAATAGGTGGCTGTGAGCTGTCCAGTGTGAGTGCTGGGAGCTGAACTCAGGTCCTCTATAGCGGCAGCATGGATGAGCTCGTAACTACAGAACCATTTCTCCAGCCCCACCTTAGAGTGTCTTGACATCCAACTGCTGAAGGTGCTGCTGCAGTGCCTGACGCATTCCTGTTCTTCCCGATGCTGCGGATGCCTTCGTGGTTGTTTTTGCTTACTATTCTGTGCTGCATGCTAGGCAGGAGGCACACGGTGTGGGGAGCCCCGATTCACTCTCTGCCTTCTTGATGCTGCCTCCCTCCATCTGCACATTTGCTGACCTTTCACTTTAATCCAGTTCTTTGAGGAGCTTATAGCCCTGGCTGTATAGGTGGAAGGCCTTTTCTTTCTTTAAAAAAGTACCATTTTATTTATCTTTATTTTTGTGCATGTATGTATGTATGTATGTATGTATGTATGTATGCATGTATGCATGCATGTATGCATGTATGTGCATGCACATGTGCCATGGTATGTATGACCAGAAGATAACTTGTGGGACTCTCTTCTCTGCTGCGAGGGCACTGAGGTTTAACTTCAGGTTCTCTTGCTTAAAAGCATATTGCTGTCTGTCTTTTAAAAAATGTTTGGTTTTTGGTGGTTTGTTTGTTAGTAAATTTGTTTGTTTTGAGGCAAGGTTTCACTTTGTAACTCCAGTTCACCTGGGACTCACTATGTATAGATCAGGTGATCCACGGGGATCCGCCCACCTCTGCCTTTCAAGTGCTGGGATTAAAGAACCAATCTTGGTTCTTTTTTCTTTTGCCTGCCTGCCTGCCTGCCTTCTCTGTGACTCTTTCTTTTGTTCATTCAGCCTTTTTAATGTGTCTGTATGTGTCTGTTCCAATGTCTGCAGAGGGAGTCAGGTGCCCTGGATTTGCAGTTACTGGTAGTTTTTGAACCTGGGACGTGCATTTGAGTCTTCTGCAAGGGTGGCACACAGTTGACATCTGAGCCATCCTTCCTCCCAGCCCACTGAAATGTGTTCTTACATGTTATCCTCTAAGGTGTCTCTGGCTTTCTAGTCTATTTTGGAACTCTTGACTTCCTGATTGTGTACATACTTGTTTCCCAAACATTCTTTATTTCTTCCTTCCTCTAGGTCAGTTGGAGTCTCCATTGGAAGCTGGCCAGGTGTCTTCTGCATTAACTTGCCACCCCATCGGGGATGGCCTGGGGGCTGCAGACTTGGAGTTGAACTGCAAGTCAATGGGAGAGAACACGATGAAAACAGAACCGGTGTCTCCGCCTGCCGAGGTGCAGGAAGATTCCGCTGCTGAAGGTGTGTGCAGAGTTGCCTTAGTCATGCTTTATGCTTTACTTTGAACATTTTTAAGTACTTTTTCAATAATTTTTTTCTGCCTTAATATTTAAAGGGTTCCACAACTGTACTCTCCAAATTAGAGAGGCAGAAGTAGAAACATCACAATAAGTTTGAGGCCAGCCTCATTTCAAGGGTATCACAGTGAGGCTCTGTCAAGCAAAAGAAAACAGAATCCTTGATTCAGTTTTCTGTGTGTACGTGTGTGTGTGTGTGTGTGTGTGTGTGTGTGTGTGTGTCTGTGTCTGTGTGTGTGTGTCTGTGTCTGTGTCTGTGTGTGTCTGTGTAAGAGAATGACAGAGACAGACTCTAAATATGATGGTTGCTCTGGATGTCTTGGAACTCACTGTAGATCAGAATAGCTCTGAACTCACAGAGCACTGCCTGCCTCTGCTTTCGCAGTGCTAAGATTAGTGCTATACTCCATTCATTTCTGATTTTGTTTTATAATCCCTTTTGCTATTTTGGCTAGGGAGCTACCAATTTTATTGATCACTTCAAAGAAATAACCTGTTTTGTTTCTCTTGTTTCTAAAAGATTTCTCCTGACTTTGTAGAATTTTATAGTTGTTCTAACAGTCGCCCATCTATCTGTTCATTGAATCAGGAGATAGTATATGCAAGCTCTAGGCTCTATTTTAACCATCTTATTTGTGAGTATTCTGCTTGGAACATGGAACAAAGAACATACTGGAGCCTTGCCTGGTAGCTGTAACCTACAGTCTTGGTGGCTGGTTATCTGTTATAAAGTGAACAGAAAGGTCCTTGTCACTGGAGTTTTAGAATCTAATAAGTGTTGCACTGTAAGTTAACTAGGTCTGTTTAGCGTAATGCCTAGAAAAGTCCTATTCTTCAAACTTAGCTTTTGTTTTGTTTTGTTTTAATGTTTTTGTTTCAGACAGTTTTGTTGTTTTGTTTGTTTAATAAATTTTCTATCTCAGTCTGTATGTACTGGCATTGTAGGCATAATCTTTCATTCCTTGTTATGTTTTCTTGACCAGAGCCACAGATGTATAATCATTTTACTGTCCAACAGATTGGATAAATCAAAATGTGGAGTCCAGAAACCCTTATTGGTTAAGCCATGTGTACCTACTGTGGAGGAACTGAACTCAGGACTCACTCTGAGCCCTTCCTGTGTGCCAAAAGAGCTCTAGCTGTTCAGTTTACAGAGAGTCATGGTCCTAGTGTTTAGTGGAGGTTGGAAGAAGGGCCTTGGAAGGTGGGGGCAGAGCACTGTGTGGTCCATGGGACGATCAGATATGTGGTTTCTGACTTAGTTGCAGGCTTCCTAAAGTAGGTTAAGGCTGAGCAGGGAAGTTCTTCTTAGTCCGAGACATTTGCTTTAAGGAATCTGTGGAGTTCTTGACTTTTCAAGTTAATCTAACTTCACAGTAGACAAAGAAGCAACCTAGTCAAAATTATGGATTGTTAGTTTGCTCCCAAATCCTGCCTCCCCTCCCCCAACTGTGCCCTCCTAGCTGCTGATGAACTAACTGCTGACTGCTAAGGACACAATGACAAGAGGGCAGAGTGCTGCCTTGAGGGATTTGGTACAGCAAGGAGCAGGCCCACCTCTTCCCAGGCACTTGTCACAGTAGTGTGTCACTCCAACAAGGGGCAACATGCAGTAGGTAATCAGAATGTATGGAAGGAGGTCGCCTTTGGAATTCTGTAGGTAAAAGGGAGAGATATGTTGTCCTTCAAGCAAAATAGTATTTCTGGAATTTGTTTCGAAACAAGGGCTTTGTGGGAATACAGTTGATAGGGAAAGCTTGCTGGGAAGAAGGCTGCTAAAGACACGTGAGCCAGAAACCCTTACGTAAGTGAGTAGGAAATGGGCTGGGTTGTCAGCAAAACAGCCGCAGGGGGCAGGGGCTGCTCAGTCACTGGGTAGTGACTGCTCTCCAGCACAGCCACAGCCTTCGTTAGGGTTTCTAACCCTAGATGGAGTCATGGCCGGAGAGGTCTATGAGAGACTCCTCTGCAGCTGTTGGGAACAACACATCAAGTTTATACACGGCTGGCAGCAGGGCCTCCTAAAGCCCAGCCCAGGCAGCAGGGGCAGCACTGCCATCTTGTGGAGTAGATGTTCAGTGCTCTCTCTTGGTCTGTGTGTATGCAGAAATTTATCTTCTGGGTGAGAGCCAGGAAATGTTCACTGGGACCAGATGCATAAAGGTCAGGGGACAACCTTGTGAGTCACTTCTCTCCTTCTACCTTTTATCTGTGTTTTGGGAATCAAAAGCATATTGCCAGGTGTACACAGCAAGTACCTTTACCCACCAAACCATCTTGTTGGACCACAAGGTATTTTTCCTGAGCATAGACATACATGTATATGCATGTGTAAGTACATATGTGTGTAATATTTTTTTTTTAATGCTGAGGACTGAACCACAGATCACTCCTACTGAGTGCATACTCTGCTACTGAGCTATACACCCAGCTATCCCTCTTCCCTGGATAGTGCTAGATTAAACCCAGGCCTTTGTACAAGCCAAGGAAGGGTGAACCACTGAATTAGCACCCTCAGCCCTGTGTACATTTTTAAGTAAGTCTCATTTCAAGTTATCTCACGCCCATGAAAATGTTAAATAGAGCGCAAAGAAGAGGGACATGGTGACTTCACATGCACAATGTCAACACTTGGGAGGCCAAGGCTGCAAGGTCACAGTAAATTCGAGGCTATACTGGGCCGCCCCATGAGTTCAAGGTCAGCCTAGGCTACACGTGTATTCAAGGCCTGTATGGGGCACAGAATGAAGTCCTGCCTGAGCATCAACATCAGTTAGTAGGTAGGATTTCTGTAGCTTCTATCTGTGGAAGGGAGTGTGGCGGAGTGACAGCTGACATTACAGAAGTGGTGCAGACATCGAAGAAGCCGCTTAGAGTTTCTCAAGTGGGCCCTTCTCCTCCGCCTGCCCTTGTGCTTTTTGGATGGAGATATATATATATCACATATACATATATGTATATATGTATATGTGTGGGGGGGGAGAGCGAGCGAGCGAGAGCACACTCGAGAGCGCACATGCCTGTTTAAGCCTCCTTTTATATTTTCTAGCCCTTAACTAGCCACAAATTCACCATCGCTCTTCCGTCCCCAGGTACTGGGGATTGCAAGTAGGTGCCACCACACCCAACTCACTATTGTATCTCTTTTCCTAGTATACATGGTTCTAAAGTTGACAGGAAAAAAGCACAGTGCCCCTTTATAATTTTTAATTAATTTTGAGACCGGGTGTCTTGTATCCTGCATTGGCCTGGAGCTGGTGTAAGTGAAGATATCTTCAACTCCTGATCTCCCGTCTCCTTCCAGTGTGCTGCCATTGTCAGCCACCTAAGCTTCGTGTATTCAGTACTGAAGGCTTTGGGCACAGCAGCCAGCCAGCTGTCAACTGAGCTGGACCCCCTGGCACCCTTAACAGTTGATTTCTGTTAGACGGGGTCTCAATCTACAGTCCCAGATTGCCGTTAACCTCAAGGCAAACCTCCTGCCTCCGTCTGGGGTTACAGACTTGAGCCGTTACACCTTGCTCTTTTGCTGTATTCTCCTCTGGGGGTGGAACTGCAGCCTCACATGTGCTGGAAATGCTCTACCTACCCTACATATTCTATTTCATGGTTCCCTAAATTTACATAGCACAGGCCCGGGATATAGCTTACTTCGTAAAGTGTTTGCTTAGCTTGGAGGAATCCTGGTTTTAAACCTCAGCACATAAACCAGATATGGCAGTACACAGCTGTCATCCAGCGCTCAGGAGGACCACAAGTTTACAGCCAGACTATATTTCATAAAGAAAAAGGTACATCTCTCATGACGGTGGTGGCACTTGACACCTCAGCACTTGACAGGCAGAGCCAGACAGATAGATCTGAGTTTGAAATCTGCCAGATGTATAGAGTGAGTTCTAGGACAAGGATAATCAGGGCTACCCAGAGGAACTCTTGTCTTGAAGAACCCAAAATAAATAAATAAATAGATTAAATTAAAAAAAAAAACTATATGGCATTTCCATTTTAACATTTGGCTGGTATTTTAAATTGGAATCTGTTTGGTTATTCTTGGGTTGTTTTTCATTGCTTCAGAGTGGAGAAAGTTACTCTTTCACAAACCTGTAAAATACTTAGTTATGGTATTATTATTATTATTATTATTATTATTATTATTATTATTATTATTGTATTATCTGTTGCACAGAACATGTCAAAAGGTATGAATGCATAGGGCCACATGCTTTCTGAGGCAACACCAGACAGTGAGGAGTGTCTCCTTTCACTTGGCTGGAGAAGTAGTAGGTAACAGGATCCAGCAACAGATGCTAAGCGCCAGCAGTGTGGTATAGCATGAAGTCATCGTGCCAGCGGTAGATGGCATGTGATCCCTGCCAGAAGGGGCCATCTGTATCCTTCCCACATGCTGTGTGAGCTGGATCTGGGTGGAAGTGAAGGCTGGGCTGAGCCGGGGAAGGATGGCAGGCAGAGGCACAGGATGGGCAGAGGTGTGAGCTGTGAGCACATGAATTAGTCACTAGGGCCAGGTGGCATTGGAGGCCAGAACTGAGGCTTTGCTGTGCAGTAAGGGTTTTGGAAACAAGGGGCTGAGGGCCAGAGTGAGGCGAGTCTTGAGTATCATGAGTGTTGTCTACCTGAGGTTTTGAGATATTGGCAGTGGGCGTACAAAAAGAGATTAAAGTAGGTCTAGAATTTTTATTATTTGTTATTATGTGTGTGAGTATTGTGTCTGTCTGTGTATGTACCAAGTTCATGCCTGGGATCCTTAGAGGCCAGAAGAGAGCTTCAGAACTCCCGGAATATAGGAGTTACATACTGTTGTGAGTGACCACCCGGGTGCTGAGAATTGAACCCAGGACTCTGGAAGAAAGCAGCCAGTACTCTTTAACTGGTGAGACATTGCTCTGGTCCCCAAAATAGACTTTTACAGTAAACAGAGTTGAAGGGCTGGGAATGGGGTGCTGTTCAATCATGCATGAAACTTGGGGTTCAACCCCCTAGCAGCAAAGTGAAACAATAAATATGCTAACATTTGTTTAAAAGCTTTTTTAAAGTATGAGATAGTATTTATTTATTATAAAAGAAAAGAATAAAACATTGCCCATGTATGTATGATTTATAGCAGTACTAGCCTCTCAGGAGCTGAATGCTGCCAATAGTCAGGAAGCCCTGGCTCTCTCCCCAGAGGACACAGATAAAAGCACAGACCTAGCCAAACTCTTGCGTGCTCTGCCTGCAGGAAGGAGTTCAGAAGGCCCTGGTTCTTGATGAGTGTGCCTATACTTATGCCTAATTTTTCTATTTTGTGTCTCCAAAATAAGAAGGCTGCAGATCCACTTTGCACTCTGTTACAGTGTAATAAATAGTATTAATCTGAACACAAAGGCTCTGAACATTCTTATTTTCTCATAGTCCATGGCTTAGCCAGGGATTGTCCAGGCTGGGTTTCCATCTGAAAACTTTCTGAAGAAGACCTCAGTCTTCAGCTGCTTGAAGGTGATGATGACTGAAAGCCTCAGTGTTTCGTTTGCACTTCCAGGTCATCTGTGCATTGGTCTCTGGGAAGTCACTCAGAACCTTGCCTGTGATGTTAAACCAACAGAGAGACTGTCTGCTAGGACTTAAAGCCTCACAAACAGGAGGTGCTGCCACCTTTGCCATATTGTGTTAGAGATAACTCACGGATGCTGCTCGGTCGAGGGATTACACAAGGGGTGAACACCATTAGTTTTAGTGGAAGCCCAACTACCTGGGAACCCCAGCTCTTAAAGACACCAGGAGTTGAAGATTTGTAATGCTTGGATCATTTAAGTTTATACCTGCATGTGCTCTGCCTTTTTAGTGCCACCATCCTCGATTGAAAAGAGCTTTCAGGGCTGGAGAGATGGCTCAGTGGTTAAGAGCACCCGACTACTCTTCCAGAGGTCCTGAGTTCAATTCCCAGCAACCACATGGTGGCTCACAACCATCTGTAAAGAGACCTGACGCCCTCTTCTGGTGTGTCTGAAGACAGCTACAGTGTACTTATATATAATAAATGAATAAATCTTTAAAGAAAGAAGGAAGGAAGGAAGGAAGGAAGGAAGGAAGGAAAGAAAGAAAGAAAGAAAGAAAGAAAGAAAGAAAGAAAGAAAGAAAGAAAGAAAGAAAAGAGCTTTCAGTTTGTCTGACTAGGGGCTTTGTCCTAATGACATCTGGCAGTTTCTTTTCCCTAGGGAGTTTTCTTGTCCACCTGAGCCTCTGTGATCCTGGCGCTAACATCCCTCAGAGGCAGGTGCCAGGCTTGCTTGTCTTGGCAATAAGCTACCCCACCTTCTGCTCAGATACAAAAATGAATCAGCGATTTTGACTTGGGGCAGTTTTGTTGTTGTTGTTTTCTTTCGTTTTTTTGCTTTTGTTTGTTTGCTTTTTGTTGTTGTTTTTCCTTTTTTCTTTATTCCTTAGTTCGTTGTATTTTTGGAAGTTTGCTGGAGTAGTAGACTGTTGAGTCCTATGTGTCCTGATTTAGCAGAGTGTCAGGTCATACTTCTCTTATAATCTGCTTATAAATAAGGAGATAAATGATTAGGCCTTTGGTAGGCAGTCTATAAAGCTGACATTGAGTTGACTCAGGAAACCATCAAGTGTAGAATGCTTAGTTAAACTTGGCCTGAAGCCTCCCTTAGCTACTGGACTTTCACTGACTTGGGTAAAGACCTAAGACTATCTAGCCAGGTGGTGTTGGCACACACACCTTTAATTCTCTGGGCAGAGCCCTGAGATTGAGGCTGGCTTGGACTACAGATCGGGCTTTGGGATAGCCAGAGCTATATAGAGAAACCATGTCTAAAACCACTACCACCAAAGTCTTTTTTTTTTTTTTTTTTAAATGTATGTGAGTACACTGTTGCTATCTTCAGACACACCAGAAAAGGGCATCGGATCCCATTATAGCTGGTTATGAGCCACCATGTGGTTGCTGGGAATTGAACTCAGGACCTCTGGAAGAGCAGCCAGTGCTCTTAACCACTGAGCCATCTCTCCAGCCCCCACCAAAGTCTTAAAAATGTATAGGTTTGTGCAGTAAGAATTACCGAGTCCTTGCTGAGCATACTGGTGCAGGCTGTGATCCCAGCATTTGCAAGGTGGAGGCTCCTATTTTTCGGAGCTGGGGACCGAACCCAGGGCCTTGCGCTTCCTAGGTAAGCGCTCTACCACTGAGCTAAATCCCCAGCCCCATGAAATTTTTAAGTAGCCTAGCCTACATATCAAGAACTTATCTCAATAAACTAAAATAAAATTCGTGAAAAATGTTACTTAGTTCTTAGGCTAAAATAACCAGATAGGGTTTATTAGAGACCATTGCAATTTACCATATAGTTTTTTGCTGGCCACTTTTATATCAACTGACACAAGCTAGAGTTATGTGAAGGGAGAGGGAACCTCAATTGAGAAAAACTTCATAATATTGGGCTGTACACAAAGCCTGTAGGGCATATCTCTCTCTCCCTCCCTCCCTCCCCCCCCCACCATCCCTAACCCCCCTCTCTCTTTTCCCAAGACAGAGTTTTTCTCTGTGTAGCTCTGGCTGTTCTGGAACTAGTTCTGTAGACCAGGCTGACCTCAAACTCAGATGGACCTGACTCTGCCTTCCCAGTGCTGAGATTAAAGGTGTGCATCACTACTGCCCCAACAGTGATTAGTGATTGACAGGTCAGCCTATCGTGGGTGGTGCCATACCTAGGTTGGTGGTTCCTGGGTTCTATAAGAAAGCAGGCTGGGCAGGCCATGGAGAGCAAGTCAGTAAGCAGCATCAGCTCTGCCTCCTGGTTCCTACCTGTGTGAGCTCCTGTCCTGACTTCCTTTGATGATGAAAGTAATACGGAAGCATAAGGTGAATAAACCCTTTACCCCATGTTGCTTTTTGGTCATGGCGTTTCACAACAGCAATAGTAACCCTAACTAAGACAAGTTTCAGAAAACTCTCTGGGGAAAGTTGAGATACATTTGGTGACCTTTTTGTTATCTGTGGAGGCAGACATCACCTAAATCTCCCAGAATGTTTATTCCAGACTCTCCCTCCTTAGACCTTTATTTTTAATAGAGCCTATCCTTAGGGGAGGTGTCACATGTATTTTACAGTCTGCTGACCTCTTTGCTATCCATTAGAGACTACACTAGAGTCTAGGTCTTTTAGCTATAGACCCCACCTTCATGGTCACATGTATTTGTAAAGGAGTTTCTAAGTAGTCACACTTTAAGCTTTATTGTGTACCTGGAATTGGAATGATTGTTGCCTGGAAACTTTTCCCCAAATTGTGCTATGTTTTAACGGACCATACCGCCTAGTATTAGATTCCCAAAGTCTGATCCAGGTTGACTAAGTCAGTCTGAACGGAGTTTTCATTCTCATCTCTTCTCTGGTCACTACCTGCATGGGTACTTGCAGGGTTCCCTGAGTCAAATTCAGGGATTCGTACATGCCAGGTAACCATTCTACTACGGAGGCACGTCCCCATCTTCGTCATATTAAAAAGATAAAATGGGGCTGGAGAGATGGCTCAACAGTTAAGAGGAGTCACTGTTCTTGCAGAGATGCTGGATTCTATTCCGGGCATTGACATGGTGGTTCACAACCATTTGTAACTGTAACTCCACTTACAGAGGCTCCAACCCCTTTTTCTGGCCTCTGGGGCATGAACATGGTACACATGAATCATGGAGTCAGCACTCACACATTTTCAAGCCAGACATGGTGGTACATGCCTTTGATCTCTGTACTCAGAATGCAGAAGCTGGTGTGTTTGAGGTCAGTCTGGTCTGCATAGAAAGTTCCAGGACAGCTTGGGCTACATAGTGTGATTCCTGGACTCCTCCCAAAAACCTTTTACCGTCCCAATAAAAAATGCTCCTAAAATTGATTCTGCTGCTTTCAACATACTAGGAATTTTGTGGTTTATTTTGGATTTCATGTTTTTAGAAGTATGTAGCTCAGCCTGGCCTTGAACTTGAGAGCTGCTTGGTTCTGCTTCCTGAGTTCTCGAATAACAGGTGTCTGCTCTTAACACTTAGCTACTGAGCTGAGTTTCTACATGAAGACCCTGTGGCAGCTTTACTCCATCATGTAGCAGTACAGTCCTTTGCCCTCTGCTTGTTTGATAAGCGAGGCTCAACCTTGCCTTTGCTCATTGAGTCCTCTGGCTTCTCATGCTCTCTTGTCTGTTTGCAGTCTGTAACTTTTTTTTAAATCAGTACATGTGACATTTCAGAGTTTAGAAAACTCAAGCTCTGTATAAATACTATTAAAGCCCTGTAGGGTTCATGAGGCTTCTCTGGCTTTGTCCTCACCAAGTGGTAAAGAATGGTGGTGAATCTGAATCTGGCCCAGCTCACTAGCCAGAAGTGCCAGCTTGCCATCTTGATTTCTGCCCCGAGGTCCATGAAACCCTGAGGATATTAGGCTATCGCAGATCAGTTTGTCACTCTCTTCTTTCTAACATGGAATCAAGATTGTGTCCTAGAAGTTGGGTGCTTTGGAAGATAGCATCCGGTCTTGATGTCTTGGGCAGCATGTGCCTGCCATTCTGCCGCTCTCTCTCCCTGGCTGTGTGCTGACACACAGTCCATAAGAGCCATTTCGAACCCAGCGCTCCTCACGTTTGTTTGTGTGTGTGTGTGTTTGTGTTCACAGTTCCAAACACTTTGAAGAAAGCGGGTGACTTTGTGAAGTTGCATGCGCCAGCTGTGGACCTGGACCACAAGTTTCGATGCAAGGTTGTGGACTGTTTGAAGTTCTTCCGCAAGGCTAAACTGCTGCACTATCACATGAAGTACTTCCATGGAATGGAGAAGTCACCAGAGCCAGAGGACGGGTCAGGGAGGACGCATGTACAGACTCGGGGCTCTACAGTGCCTGATAAGGCCAGCCAGGAGAGCCTGCCCCGGAAGCGGATCTCGGCCAGCTCCCCAAGTGAGTCTCTTGGTTCTGTGGAGTGTCCTGGGAGGGCCTGACATTGCTTAGATGGAAAGCTGCAGTAGGTGGATTGGTCTGGTTAAGGAAGTGGTTTGGTAGTTGTGGAACTGAAGCCCTCCTGGAGGAAGCAAGAAGCTCTGCCTCTCTCAGTTCATGTGACATTGAGGGGTTACTGCTCATGGCTGTGGGGTTCCTGGGATCAACAGAAGTTGGCCCAAAACAGATGGACACCTCTGAGATCCATGTTCTTTTCCTGGCAGCAGGACGAAAGCTCATTGAAAAGCCGGCTTAATTCTGTCGGTTCCTGGGTGCAGGGGTGAACCCTCTAACCTTCACTGTACCTCAAGATGCTTTGTACAGAAACCACAGTGCACCCGCCCAGCCACCACAAAGTCTCCCTGTCAGTCTTAGCAGAGAAACACCCTCCCCTTTTTTTGAGCTTGTTTCTAAAACCTAAAGAAGTTGAAAATTAGATTTTCAAGGGTATTTCTTTTTTATTTTTTTTTTTTTATTTTTTTTTTTCCGGAGCTGGGGACTGAACCCAGGGCCTTGTGCTTGCTAGGCAAGCGCTCTACCACTGAGCCAAATCCCCAACACCTGGTATTTCTTGATTAAGTATTTTGCAATAGCTTACTTTACTTTTGAGATAGTCTCATTTATTCCAGGCTGGCTTAAGTACTGAGAGTGATCTTGAATTCCAAATCTTCCATCTCTGCTTCCAGAGCGCTGGGACTGCAGGAGCATCCTGCTGTAGCTGGCGCATTTCCGTAAACTCTACAGTCTTCTAAGGCTGTTTGCACCTGAAATTATAGTATTGCTACATAGGTTTTGTTTGTTTGTTTAGATATTTTGTAATAAAGTGTGGAGCTAGGAGGATGACTTAGTGGGTAAAAAACACTTAGTGTGCACATGAGATCTAGTGTTTGGATCCCCAGCACCCATGGTGGTGGGACTGTAATCCCAGATGTGGGGAGGAGGAGACATGGCTCTCAGAAGCTTGCTCAGTGGGGCCAGCTAGCATAGCCAAAATGGTGAGTGAGTTTCATAGTCAGTGAGAGGCCTTGTCTTAAAAAATAAGGAGGAGACTGAATGAGGGCACTCGCCATCAGTGTCTGGTTTCCTTACACACATGCGAGTGAGAGGACATCTGCACAGTTATGTACATACACCGTATGTCACACACATTCCTTGTATTAAATGCAGCATGGAATGCCTAGGGCACCCACTAGTGTCTCCAGGGGAGTGTAAGAT
Source organism: Rattus norvegicus (assembly GCF_021556685.1). NCBI lineage: Eukaryota > Metazoa > Chordata > Mammalia > Rodentia > Muridae > Rattus > Rattus norvegicus. The sequence goes on from NC_141536.1 coordinate 144,760,022, forward strand.
GACAATTCATGGGACAGTGGGGCAGGGCCATGGGACTTAAGGTGTCTGCTGCAGTGAGAAGTCGCTGTAGAAAGACATAGTGAGTGTACCAGGGCTGGGGTGAAACGTGTGCAGTGCACTATTTTCATGTAGCCACGTTTTTAAAAATAAGGAAATAAGTAATGCTTTTGATAGTATATTTATATTTAGTGTATCCAAAATAGTCTCGGAGCACCTTGTGGCAATTTGGTCAATGACAAACGATGTATAAAAACCATAGTGTTGTCTCATGACATTGAAGCCATCGTAGTTTGTGCAAGGACAATCTGTGATTTCTAGACAGTAAAGTCACCTCAGCATGAATTTCTCAGCACATACCCTGTGTAGTTGACATATAACTTAACCATTTTAGTGTGTCATCAACATAAAGATCATGACTTCTCTATTTTATAAACTTTTCCTAGAAGTCAATCATTAAAAACCATGATGCATTTCCTTTTTAATAAACACAAGTCAATATAAATTAGCCTTGCATTTTAGGGGCACAGTAGCTGTGAGTGAGTGGCTAATGGTAGGTATTCAGTTGATTGGCCTGTGTGGATTTGTTTCCCTTCAGATGGTTTTGTATTTTGTGAGACTACCAGCTAACTAGAATGAGCGGCTCAAGGAAGACCAGGTATGGGACCACGAGGAAGAAAGGAGCGGTGTGAGCAACAGTGCAGGACAATCCTCACCATCCTCAGGCTTGCTTAAGCCTCAGCAGGGAATGGCTAGTTTTCAGAGAGGGCCTGTATAAGTCAGATTGTAGATTGAGGACCAGAGCCCATGCCTGCTCATATAAAACAGAGATCACCACAGGGAAGGTTGCTTATTAAGCAGGGGATCAGAATGCCGGAGTCAGACTTGCTCCAGGCCGATCTAGATCACCCTGTTCACTCTGCAGGGATTTATTGCCATGCTCTGCAAAGGAGACCAAGGTCAAAGTCCTCTTCTGGGAAGTGCTTATGGTTGTGGGTTCTCTGGATCAAAGAATCAAAGGCTGCTTCATTTCTCTGTTGGGAGGTACTTGGTACATGCACTGTCAAACACTGGCCTTTTTTGGAGACAAAGTCTCACTATGCATTGCCGACCAGCCTGGACCTTTCTCTACAGACTCTGTTGATTTTGAATTTACAGAGATCTGCCTGTCTCTCCTGGGATCCAAGGTTTGTATCATTGTCTCTGGCCAAACACTGATACTAATGCTCTTTAGAGGAAGAGAGGATACCTAGGTAATGGTGGCACATAACTTTAATGCCCGCATTCAGGAGGCAGAGGCTGGCAAATCTCTGAGTTTGAAGTCAGCCTGGTCTGCAGAGTTAGTTTAGGACAGCCAGGGCTACATAGAGAAACATTATCTTAAAAAAAAGACTGGGTCTCTGCCAGCACCGTCTAGTACCATAGTAAACAAATTTGTTGACTGCAGAAAATAACACCATGGTGCCCAAAGGTTTACTTTAGTCTAAAGCCATGGTTTTCCCAGAGTAAGAACATCGGCTGGTCGAGACTGGCAATAGGTAGTAAGCCTTCTCTTCCCTTTCATGAAACTCTTAACCTCTGCATGGGGGCATGGGAGGCTGGTCAGATGGCCGTGTGTAAGGCACTCTCTTCAAAGCCAGCATTTCTCCCCCACAATTCTAGATGCTGGGAATTCTTAGGTTAAGGTGTCACTAGTGTGGTTCTAGTGAAGGATGTCCTCCCCTACATTCTCACATGTGTCTCTGGTTCCTTCTTAGAAGAACGCTAATCCCATCGAGAAGTTGTCACCCTCATGAGTTCAGATACTTCTCAAAAGTTCCTTGTCCAGATATATCACACCATAGGCGTGAATATGAAAGTAAGCATTTCAGCCAGGCGTAGTGGCACACACTTTTAATTCCAGCTCTCAGGAGGCAGAGGACAGGTGGATCTGTGAGTTCAAGACCACCCTGGTTTATAGGATGAGTTCCAGGGCAGCCAGGTCAACACAAACCCTGTCTTGAAGGGGAAAAAAATTAAGGGTTGTGGATATAAAAGTCAGTGGCAGACTACATGCAGAACATGCACAAAGCCCTGTGTCCAGTCCTCAGCACGGCCAGAAAAAAATGCCAATTTCAGGGATGAGGGACCGAGAGGTGGCATGTAGTTCAGGTGTGTCAGTGTAACCCAGGTGTCACTTTTTATTCCAGTGGAAAGAGCATGGCAAACACCTCTGAATTCAAGGGTGTCCAATTCTGTGTCACTATAACATATCTCTGCTGTTTATAAATCTGTTGGGCTACATTCATAACTGTCCTGTAATGCCCTTGGCTAAGGGCCACAGGTTGGACCACCTGGTAGATAATGCACTGCCATAGTGGAAGAGTAGAGAGACTCTGGTGGCACGTGTCTTTTTTTTTTTTTTTTTTCCTTTTCCTTTTCTTTTTTCGGAGCTGGGGACCGATCCCAGGGCCTTGCGCTTGCTAGGCAAGTGCTCTACCGCTGAGCTAAATCCCCAACCCCAGCACATGTCTGTTTATGCAGCAAGGATAAACTGAAGGGAGAAGTCTGTGCTGCGCTACTGGGGAGAAGATGGGGTCACATTATACTTCCCATGTGTTACAGTGTTACAGAGCTCATGTCCCAAGACTTCTAGAGGATGGATTGCAGTTGAGCTTCTACTTGTGGTTTAGCAGTGAAGACTCAGAGACGTCTATGTAGTTTAAGACTGTTGGCCTTTTTGCTGAGGCAGTTTCTCAGCTAGCTTCTAACTTAACCCAGCCTGCCTACCATTGCTTCCCGGGACCTGGATCTCACTGCTCTATCCCCTCCCTATTCCCTTCATCCATGGTTCGGTGCCTCCTGTCTGCCTGATCTGTAGTTCTGCCCCAGACTTGGCTCCCAGCTCTTTATTCTACCAAAGGCCACATTCCTATCTCATACAAAGAAGCTGTTAGCATAGTGGGAGAGGTGCTGAGTGGTCAGCAGCAGGACTAGGCCCAGTCCATGTGATAGTGCTGCCTTTTGGCCAGATTGAGGGCCATGTGACCTCCCCTGAGTGACCTCCCCGAAAGCAGCTTGCTTTTTTTTTTTTTTAAAGATATATTTATTATGAGTACACTGTCGCTGTCTTCAGACACACCAGAAGAGGGCATCAGATCCCATTACAGATGGTTGTGAGCCACCATGTGGTTGCTGGGATTTGAACTCAGGACCTCTGGAAGAGCAGTCAGTGCTCTTAACCACTGAGCCATCACTCCAGCCCAGCAGCTTGCTTTTTTTTTTTTTTTTTTTTTTCCGGAGCTGGGGACCGAACCCAGGGCCTTGAGCTTCCTAGGTAAGCGCTCTACCACTGAGCTAAATCCCCAGCAGCAGCTTGCTTCTTAACACAGTAATCTTAGAATCATAGTTTAAGCAGGTGAGGAAGTGGCAAACATTTATATATAGAAAGCAGGTGAATGGGCCATAGAAAGGACAATACCAACTGTACTCTAGGTGCTGCCCACCCAGCAGTTCACACTTGAGACACCTACGGAGCCCTATATTTGACACAATAGGTCACCCCAACAGTATATGTGTATGTATGGATATGTGTGTATATGTATACACACCTTTTTCCTGACAAAATTTCACAATGCAGCTAGGCCTTGAACTTTTTAATTTTATCTGTTTTATGTATTTGAGAGAGTAAGTCTCACTTTATAACTCTGTCTGGCCTGGAACTTGCTGTTGACCAGGCTGGCTTTGAACTCTTAGAGAGACCTGCCTGCCTCTGCTTCCTGAGTGTCAACAAACTTTCCTATAAAGGACCAGATGGTAATATCAGGTTTGAGGACCCTAAGTCAGTACTCAGCTTGGCAGCCAAAGCAGGAAGGCAGCTGTGGACATGAGCGCTGCACAATTCACCCACACTCAGTCACACTCCCAGGCAGCAGCCCAGGCCCTAGAAAGCTGGGGTGGTGGTGTGGTCTTCTGGCAATCCACTCTGTATGTCCCAGGGGCAGGAAGGGGCTCTCCTGGGCAGGACTAGGTCCAGGATTCTGTGTTGGTTTTTTGCCTAGGCATGCTAAGATAAAACTAAGAAAAGAATAAGATCCTAGAACTGAAAACAAAATATTAAATCACAACTCTTGAACATGTGTTTAATTCTAGCTGCCAAAGAGAAGGAAAAGAATAAAGAGAAGAAATTCAAAGAACTTGTGAGAGTGAAGCCAAAGAAGAAAAAGAAAAAGAAAAAGAAAACCAAGCCTGGTATTTTTCATGGAGGGCTTCCCCACTCAGGAAGACCATGAGGCCTTTCTTAGGGCTTGTGGGCTCAGCGTAGCATGGGTCCTGGAAGAGGATATGGGTTGAGGCTGACCATGCCACCAACTCTTACAGAGACTTAGTTTATTTACTGTTATCACATGCACTTTCTGATGTGTGTAAGTGAAGGTGTCCACATGTACAGTGCATGTGTGGAGGTGCGAGGACAGCTTTCAGGAACTAATTCTCTTCCCACTGTGGGTTCCAGAGATTTAACTCAGGTCACCAGACTTGTATGGCAAGAATATTTTCCCATTGAGCCATCTTGCTGGCCCCCTCAACCAGGTGTCAGAAAGTTTGACTGGCCTTTATCAATGCCTCCCCGCTTGTGGCATTGGCCACCAGTATGTCCTGTCACAGGGAAGTATATGGATATGCACAGGAATAGTGTTTTGCTTACGTAACTTCTCCCCCTCTGATGTTTCTGAGACATGGTCTTTCTTCCTGTCTCAGATTGTTCTCAAGCTCTCAGTCCTTGAGCATCCTGAGCACTGAGGTTACATGCATGTGTGATTCTCGAGGTGTACTTGTCTAACTGTTAAATACCCAACTCTCAAGAAAACCTTCAGTTGTTGAAAACTGTGAGGTGGGCAGCGAATGAGTCATGTGATCAGCCAGTGTGTGCAGCTCGCTTTTGGGTTTAGATTTCTGGGAATTCTAGGCTGCGAAAAATCTCTGCTGTAACCATGGGAGCTAAAGAGATGCCATGTTTCATTCTCTGTGTCCCTTCCGGCTTATGAAATCTATTTACCAGAAAAGGAAAGGGGTGGGATTGGGGAGGACATGTTCTCAGAGGTGACTGCCCTTCACCCCCTCTGTGGTGTGATGTACCTAGACCTTTCAACTCTTTGAACTCAAAGGCTGTGATTGGATGGGGTTGCTTCTGGGATGTCTGATGGTACCTGGGTTGCTCATTTGTGCCTGATGCTGTTCTTGTAGAATGTCCCTGCAGTGAGGACATCAGTGATACCTCCCAGGAACCTTCTCCACCCAAAACGTTTGCTGTCACCAGGTGCGGGTCCTCACACAAGCCTGCGGTCCATATGAGCCCGCAGCTCCATGGTTCAGATACTGGAAACCACAAAGGGAAATTGAAAGCATGTGGTAAGAGTTCACTCTCACTCGTGGACTATTAGAACGTGTGTGCTATGTGAGCATGGGTGTGTTGTAGAGTAGTACTCAGTGATTGGAAGTAGTCAGTGAGAAGGTCTAGCCTTATCCCCTGCAGTTGCCTCTACCTCTCTCCCTACCGTGTGCAGAAATCTAAAGGTGGCTGTGGACAGAAATGCCTATAAGGCAGGTAGGTCCTGGTTGGCTGGGGATAAAGCTAGGAAGCATTTTAGAGTCCTTGGGGTGATGATATATGTGGGTCATAAGAAGTCACTTTTCTGACAATGAGCTCAGTGATGCTGGGAGCCCCTTTGTGTCCCCTTAGGGAAATGGGGACATTAGTTCAGCCCTGGTCAGGCAGCATGCATCAGTTGAGCTGTTCTAATAAGCATAAAGCTGAAAACTGAGTCCTGTTTCCAGGCCCATGGAAGTCCCTGGACAAGTGGGGATGAAACACAATGTTACGTGTGAGTTTAGAGCACTGACTGTTGGCTTCCCTTTCCTTCCAGAGGAGGATAATTTGAGCGAGTCCTCTTCCGAGAGCTTTCTTTGGAGTGATGAGGAATACGGTCAAGATGTTGATGTGACCACCAACCCAGATGAGGAGCTTGAAGGCGACGACCGCTATGACTTTGAGGTGGTCCGATGCATCTGTGGAGTGCAGGAGGAAAATGACTTTATGATTCAGGCAAGTAGAGTTTCCAGAACACAGGTTAGAGGAAGACATGAGTGAGTCATGTGAGCAGTTCGCACAGCATTAGACTGAGCTTGCTTTTGGGTTCAGATTTCTGGGAATTCTAGGTTGCTGAAAATAACCCATTATAGAATGAGAAGTCATTGAGGCCAAAGGGAAAGCCTTGCCTGTGGTCTCACAGAGAGGAGTTGGACAACAGGGACTCAGACTGTAGAGTGGTAATTCAGTCTTCTTTATGGGCTCATCTTCTCTTTGAGATAAATTTCCCTGGTGTCCTGAGGGAAGAAATGGAGTCAGGTTTTATAATTTGTCTTCCTCTGTTATTTGGTGTGTGTGTATGTATGTGTGTGTGTATGTATGTGTGTGTATGTGAGCATGCATGTGTGCTGGCAGCAGGTGTTCCCAATGAAGGGATTTGGCAGCCTACCTACCATACATCTCTGCATAGGCTATATGTATTAGGAAGAGCAGGCTTTTTTGGCTTTTTGCTTTCCTTGTTTTATATGCATGATAACAAAATTTGAAGTTGACTTAAATTTGAAGTTGCATTTATGTCTTTTGTCCTTTTTTTTTTTTTTTAAGGGCAGAGTCTCTGTCTTAGTTACTTTTCTGTTGCTATGATAAAATATCCTCACAAAAGCAACTTAAGGGAGAAGTTACTGTAGCCCACAGTTCTAGATGGACATAGAATGGTGTGGTGGCAGGGGCATGAAGCCAGCTCCTCCTGTCTCAGTGTCGAGAAGAAGAGTGGAACTAATTCATACCTGCATGCCACACTTAGCTTACTTCTTTACTCTGGCAAGGTTTAGCATCCCCTGCCCAGGAATGGTACCACCTATAATGGGGGTCTCCCTCTCACGCTATCCAAAACAATCCTGAATAAACAGACTCATAAACTAACCTGATCTAGACAATCCCTAAATGAGAGACTCTTCACCGTGATTCTAGATTCAAGCTAATGAAACTAACCAGTCTCACTTGGCCCCATTTCTTCTCAAACATGCTGTATTTTCTGTTTTGTCTCCTAAATGCTGAGGTTACAGGCACAGGCTACCATGCTGTCTCTGCTTCCTGGGTGTAGATCTGTGTGGCTTCTTCTAGAACTTCAGACGCTTTGTTCTTTAAGCACCTTATGCATGCTTATTTTGGTGTGGAGTGAGGGCTGTGACTTCAGTTTACTGGCAGTGTGCTCACATTTTGAAATGTTGCTTGATTTACTGCCTTTCTCTGTACATTCGGGTCTCTTTCTGGATCCTCTCTTTTTCAGTGAAGCAGAGGCGGAAGAACACAACAATGCTGTGTGATTATTTTATGCCTTTGTAATAGTCTAATTCCCTGGCAGGGCTGGCCCCCTCCCTCTCATCTTTCCTCTCTGCATATATTTTCTGTCTACTAATTTTAGAGTCCTGCTTAGTTTCAGAGCTACCAACTTCCTTATTTTTGGGGGCCACAATGTTTTATAAGCCCAAGTAAAGTTAGTGTCTTCAAGGTAGTGATCCTTTCTGCTTCCTGACCCTGGCAGGTCTCCCAGGACCAGGAAAGAGGGGGTTGAGCGCAGGCTTTGCAGGAACTCTTGCACTTGGCTAAGTTCACGCTGTCTCATGTGCCATTAATCACCTGTGCAACCTTCAGCAAGTTTTAAGAATAAATGCAGAGAACTAGGGCGTGATTGCTCTAGGAGGCCAGAGGGACTTAGCTACCATCTGTTAATAATAGAAACTCAGTGTGAGGCTTTGTGCTGAGTTCATAGTGGGAGGATGTGCATATGACCCATGGATTCCTAACAGACAGCCTGTGGTGTGGGCAGGAACAGTATCGCATCTCCACTTGGGGAAACTGAGGCCTAGGGCTGAGACCTGGAACTGTGCCATGTAACACATAATGTATTCTAAGAGTTTGAACAGGTTTCATTAAGCCCCACAAAGTGATCATGAGGCTGAGCGGCAGGAATGGCAGCAATCAGTCTGAAGTCAGTACTATTCAACTGATTACATTTTTGCTCCATGTTTTGTTTTTGAGACAGGTTCTGAAGTATTCCAGGCTGGCTCTGGTCTCATTGTGTAACTGAGTCTGGCTGAGCCTATCCTCATGCCTCTGCCTTTCAGGTTCTGGGATCATAGACATATTCCACCACACTTGACCATCTAGATTCTCTTTATTGTGCTCTATTCTGTTCCAGAGACAATAGTCATACGGACACTTCTGAAATGGCTCTTGGGACTGAAGAACTAAGGACTCTTAACTTAATTTGTTCGTTATGCGTCACCCTCCATGTGATCAGTGGTGGCCTAGTTGGGTCATTGTGTAGCCATAGCTTTGTTGAGTAGAGGTCAGAAGGGAGCGCTCCCCCCATTTCCTTTCACCCACACTCCAGGTCAGTGGGCTCTACTTTCTAAGTTCTGTTGCTTCTTTAATTCTCACAGTGTGAAGAATGCCAGTGCTGGCAGCACGGGGTCTGCATGGGATTACTGGAAGAAAATGTGCCCGAGAAATACACCTGCTACGTTTGCCAAGACCCTCCAGGTAGAGCTTTCTGGAGCTGGGTTGGGAGCAGTATGTAACCTCTTCCTTAGCACAGCAACTTTCCACACACCGTGCTTGTACTCTCGGAGAATCTTCGCTAATGACCAGGTGACTCTGCTCACCTTTGTTGCAAGCCCACGTGGTGGCCTGTCCTTCTGAACGTAGCAGTAAGGGATATGTGTGAAGATGCTTACCTAGCAGAAGGCCTGGTCTTGGAATGTAGTGGGAAACACATATGGTGTTGTTAACGAGAAGCACAAAGCTTGTAGGTCTGATCAAAACTGTCCACAGTGTTGAATGCTCCACGAATTCTCCTGTCATTCTTGCTCAGGGCCTTGCCAATCTTTTGTTCCAGTTTCAGTAGTGAGAGAGTTTCTTCCTTGAGAGCTGAGGATGAGTGTGTGGCTCTGTTGGTGGCATTGCAGGGATGTCCGAGGGCACGTGTTTGCCATTGCACTCACGAGTGACTCGAGTGAATGCATCGGGTTGGAGGGTGCTGTCTCCTGAGCCTTTGGAGCAGGAAGTGCTGCCGAGTCCCTGAGCTCATGCTTCCTGTCCTTTCCAAGGAGGCTTGTGATGGGCAGGGCCCAGGAATCACCCAGGTCATCTGTTATTTGACAGATGGGAAGCAGGGTCCAGCGAAGGGAGGGCCTGTCACCTGACTAGCTGGGGCAGGCAGTACTGTTGGAAGGGGCTTGGAGCCTTATACTTGCTCTGTGTCCCTTTGACACATGATGTCAGGCTCTGGGACCACAGCCATCAGTAAGATGGTTCATTTCTTCTGCCTTTTAATGGGACCTGGGAGAGAAAACAAGTTAAATAAACATAAGACAGGTATACAGGTGAAGCTAGGAGGGAAAGCAATGAGGTGGTAACCAGGGACCCTGAAAAGGCCTTCTGTTGCCAGCTGGTGACCAAAAGGCCTGTGTGAGGAGACGGGCAGCATATGCCCTGGAGAGGCCTCGGGATGTGCTGATTCAGATAGTAGTACTAGAGGGAAGAGGTGAGGCCAAGGAAGAGGTGTGTGTGTGTGTGTGTGTGTGTGTGTTTAAAACTCATGATAAGGGTGGAGTGAGGAGAAGAGGAAAGAAAGCAGGATTCAGTCGGCCTTAATAGATAGAGTTAGGGATTTTGGGTCGCCTTCTGTAAGCAGGCGAAAGCTATGGAAGGTTGTGAGAGAGGAGGGAAGGAAATGACTTAAGTCTGAAGAAATAACTCAGCTGGCCATGACGGTAAACATCTGTATTCCAGAACTCTTCAAGGAGAAGCAGGAGGAGTGGGTTCAAAGCCAGTCTAAGCTACATGGTCAGTTTGAGGATTGTCTGAGCTGTGTGAGAGCCTGTCTAGAGAAAGGAGGGGAAGGGCAGAAGCAGCATGGGAAGGAGGGAGGAGATGGTTGAAAGGAGGAAGAATACAGACCTGTGGCTAGTGGAAGGGACCATGCCTTGTTTCTGCCTTGTCGCCAACACCTCATGGAGGCCAAGTAAATGTGAACCAAATGAATGCAGCAGTCAGAACACAGTTCTGGAAACTCAGGATGATAGGACCGCTGAGGGGACAGCCTAGGCTTCCCTCGGGCGTGTTTGACTGTTTTAATGTTATCACTGTAGGTCAGAGGCCTGGCTTCAAGTACTGGTATGACAAGGAGTGGCTGAGCCGGGGACATATGCATGGTCTGGCATTTCTAGAAGAGAACTACTCCCATCAGAATGCCAAGAAGATTGTGGCCACCCATCAGCTTCTCGGGGATGTTCAGAGAGTGATTGAAGTTCTGCACGGCTTGCAGCTCAAGATGAGCATCCTGCAGTAAGTGTGCTGCTTGCAGCTTTGGGCAGGAATTCACTGTGGCTCTCAATCCAGTCAGGTTTGTGGGAAACCACAAAGACTGATAAGTTTGAGACCTGTACCAAAAATTCTGTTGCCATACTGAGTTTGTGGCTTAGGGGTAGAGTGTTTGCCTAGCCTGTGTGGTACTGAGTTTGATTATCAGTACCCTCACCCCACCCAACTCCCCTCAAAGTCAGTTTACATATAAGCATTTCTTTGTAAAGCAATTGACTTTATTAAGGACTACTTTGCGTGTAATTAAGTTCACTTATATTAAGACCTTATTGAATTTGGTAAGTGCATGTAACACATGTAAATTGGGACATGCTGTATGCATTTGGTGTCTTGTTTTCCTGTTTAAAGCAGTTGTGTACGTGCATGTGCACACAAATGATACACGGTTCAGAGGTCAGAGGACAGTTTGCAGGAATTTGTTCTGTCCTTTTACCATGTCTTAGCCTTTCCTTGAGAAATGGAATTATTATAGATATTGGCCACTGTGCATAATATACACACTTAAGTTTGCTTTGTGCTGTCTTTGGGTGTACTGTTGTTTGTTTTTACATTGAGTTTTTTTACATTTATAGTGAGGGTTTTTAAATTGTGGTAAAATATACATAATGCCAAATTTGCCATGTGAACCTTTCTTTTTT